>NC_058025.1:0-185000 GCF_019176455.1 Solea senegalensis | reverse complement strand
GAGCTTGGCCTGGCCCGAGGCTGCGTCCACGAGGCGTGGCACCGGATCGTGGTTTGGGGAGTACGGTGGCAATGGAGGTCCCAGACAGCAGTGCAGTATGGTAACATGTCTGAGGTCTGCCTGGCACTGCTTCTGTCGGGGCGAGTGCATGTGTGTGTGTGTGTGTGTGTGTGTGGTGTGCGTCCCAAGTGGCCGGCTCTGTGTTTGGTGGCAGGGCGAGCCTCATGCTGAAACACTCAAGAGGCAGAGTTGGAGGAAAATATGACCTATATTGCTATAAGGGAAGGAGGATGCTTAGCTTTCAAAATGTTCACTGTGAACACCGTAATCTGAACGTGAGGAAAGGAATACACAACATTTTGTCTTAGAAACAGATATTTCTATGAGCACAGCCGTCTATACTTCAAAGTGACCGCGTCGTTTGTCACTTCTGTTCACAATGTCAAAAGCAAGAGATATATGTTGGAGAGTCTGACCTGATTTCCAGCGAGTCTATAGCACACAGAGTGCCATTGTTTCCGCGGATCCTTTGTAAGTTCCTCGGGCAGAGGCTCGAGAACGTATACAGTTGGACGGTGCGTGCAAAACTGCTGCAGGCATGTCGATTCTTAATCCTGAGTTTGATCTGATTCTTTATTGTTTTACAGGAAACAGTGAAGAGGGGGTATTAGCTTGTTACACTGCTTTGTTTATTTCCCTGACAATGAATCCTCCCACTTGTTCCTATACGCAAGTGGCAGTTTTCTGAGGTTTCTGGGAATCTGTGCATTACTTTCATCTTGCTGTAGTAATGTTGTTTAAATTGATTTGAATTAGTGAATCAGCTCGTATCACAAGAATCATTGTGATTGAGCCTTTCTGTTTAATTCCACTGGCTACTCTCTGTCTCTGAAATTGTTATCAGCACCAAGGAGGTTTTGTTTTTGGTAAAGTAAATAACTTTTCAGCCTTATGATATGGATTCAGGGACAATCTTGAAAAAGTGTTCAGTCTTGACAACTGAAAGCTTTAAAAACTGGTCCTTCAACTCACGAAAGGTCATCCATTTGCTTCTCTTTTACTATTTTATGGGGAGAAATAGGCACAAGCGAAAGAAAAAAGATGATTTTATAATAATAAAGATTCACACAGACCCCTCCTTCAGTGTAATTATAACTTACTTTGAAAAGCATTGGACATAGAACATAAAAAACAAGGCAGCGTTTCACCGTTTTAAAGATATAAATAGGCACAAGACGAAAAAAAAAGTGCTGGCGTAATCAAAACAAAGGGATTCACATAGAGGCCTCCGTCACGGTCATTACAATGCACACTGAAAACCTTTTTAAGAAGCTTTCTACAACTTCCACGCATCCCCTCTGTGGTCGGAAAAAAGCTAAAAGTTTTGAAAAGTATTTAACTCCTCCCCTCTAATCACTGGCGCCAGTAACCAACGCGTTCTACGGCGTCACAAATATTTATCAGAACCGTCTCTGGACACTGTAACTAATTGGAGATCCTTTTTTCTTTTTTTTTGTTGTTATCACTCCTCTCTTGGTGGTTGAAATGTAAACAGGGTGTTATGAAAGTGCCCTTATGGCGCGGAGGGAAGCGAGCGAGGCCACTCTGGCACTTACACGGCATGCCTTATAAATAAGTAATGGTACTGGACGTGTAGCGGTTAGTCATAGTGAGGGAAGGTCTGCGCATCAACCCCACCTCTGTTTGCCTTGTACATATTTCATAAGATGCTGGGCTGGAGGGAAGTGGGAGTTGTGGGGTATATGGAAGGGTGGCTGAAATAAAAGGGAGCTCACACAGGCTCCTCTCTGTTCACTGTCATGGCTCTGTTACTATTAATAATACCAAGTGTCCTCTCTCGCTCTACTGATACAATTTCATGCTGTTTTTCTCCTCCCTTACCTTCCTGTGTTTGACAACAAAATAGAGCCAGCTGCCACCGTGCCTGCTGTAGCACGGGGGTAACGCAGCACAGGTTGCACAGTGTTAGTTTTAACAATTAAGACAAAGTTTCCTTAACACAGTCCAGATGACCATTTCCCCTCAAGGGTCCTGATCAAAGTTGGCGTGGAAAAGCACACACACACACACACACACCAGGCTCTGAGAGGTAAGACACTGCAGTGGCGTGTAAGACTCATCCATGATCAAGTTTACAGTGTGTGTTTTGTTCTGCACGGGTCTTTAAGTCATCTTCAATGTGAGTTTGTGAACAGTGAACTATTTCATTTGGTTAATGAGCTTTGGTGTATTGATTAGAAACACACGAAGCAGCTCGACTCTCACTAATGTTTCCTTTGTGTCAGTCAGTGACCTTCGGGTCTTTATGATGGAGGTCATGTTTTCCCGGATGGATTGGGATCGTGTTTACTGTTTAAAGCAACACCTTGAAGTATTGATATGAAGGTAGAGAGAGGAAGCCATAGAGTGCAACATCATACTTAAAAGACGACCACAGGCAAAAACCAATAAATAAAAGTGGGCCTCGGATTATGTGATGATTAATAACTATCACATTTCGCCTGGATAGATTGTACTTCATTATAGCTCATTTAAACTCCGCTTAGAACACATGATAAGATGGTAACTATTCAGAATATTGTTCTCTCCCCTCCCTGATGGACATTTACACCCCCTGGTGCCTGAGTAAGGCACAAAACATCATCAAGGACAGTTCACATCCTGGTAGTTTGACATGTTTGACCTGTTGCCGCTACAGGTACATCAAAGTAAGAACAATCAGACTCGATAAAAACAGGGAATTTCTCCCCGGAAGCCAACATCGTTCTGAACTCACACATTTCTCCCCAACAATCAATCTCTGTGCAATATTTTTCTATTAAAATCTTTTCTAGTATTCATGTATGTATATATATGTGTATATATATACATATATATGTATATATACATATATATATATATATATATATACATATCTCACACTAGATCAGATGTAGGCTGTCAGCCATTAGCAGGTGACAGGGATCAGTTAACCACTGAGTGGATTCTAGTGACAGGTCATTTAAATCACAGATGCCTCTTAGACCTGGGCGTGTGTGCTTCTAACATCAGTAGAGCTGATATTGAAAGAGGCGTGGCCTATCTTCTGCAGCAAACGAGTGAGGATAAACACACAGATGTGAAAAAAGTCATGATTTGGGAAGTACTGACCTACCCCTTGTTGCCATCATGGAGGACGAGGTGAAAACCCTGTAGCTGCCACATAATTCCATCCAGGCGAGATCCAGACACAGATGAGAAAGTGGCTGCCGGCCAAATATTCCATTAGATATGCATCATTTGGTGGACATTGCTGTGTACAGAGTACATACAGCAAGAGCTAATTACAATTACCTCTCTGTCCCGACCAGCTAATTCTATATTCAGTGGGTAAATGAGTGTATTTGTGTGATCAGTTAACCTTTCTGAATCCTCTCTGGGCCACATGCACCGACTCCATTTTGAACTGGCACTGTCCCTGCTACATTATGACCTTCATGTTATACTAGATTCTTCCTCTTTCTTTTCTTTTATTTTATTGTTTCATATGAGTGACCAAGCAGTGAAAACAGGAGTGATTGAAAACTGGCTTTTTATTGACAATGGGTGTGTGTCCCCTGCCCCCCCCCTCCTCCATGGCAACACATGGTTCAGTCCAGTCAGCTGACTCCACCATTTTGTTCTCCTCAGCCCCTTGCCATAGCTTTTGGTGAACCAGGAGGAGGCCTCACATGAGCACAGGTAAGACAATTCAAAAGTGGATTCAATTTTGCAAAAGAACACAAACCTAAATGGGAATGATTGAAGTGTAGTTCAGTGAAAATGGAATTGTGAGTTAAGATGAGGTGGTAACTAATAAGTTGGTTGATTGAGTGAGTGAGTGAGTGTGTGTGTGTGGAGGCACAGGTGCTACCAGGTGTGGCCTTGGCCTAGGCTTTCCCCATTAGCCATTCCAGTCTGCATCACTGACGCTGTCTGACTGTGTGCGATTATATGACAGTTGACCATACCACCAATCAATGGGCAAAAACATGTGCCGCTACAAATGCTGCACTGACATAAATGTGCAGGATAGTGTATCAACCAGAGCAGTGGAACAGAGGGAAACCAATTTCTCTTAAAAAGTAAATGTGCTCATCGAAGCTAATATCCCTGCATGTGCTGTCTCTTTCGTTAAATGACGCGATAACTTTTGTTTGGCGGAGTGAAAGTCGTGTTCAAAGAAGAACATGTATCGAGGAAATGGCTCCTCTTCATGATTTGATTAAAGTTATACTTCATGCTGGGACGCCATTTCACTCCCAGAGCATGTATCAAACACGATAACGCGACACTATTTACATCGTAATTGGACAGTTTGTCACATTATAAAAGATATTGTGTCATGATAAGGTTGTACATCATAAAATGTAACGTGAAAATATATTGTTAGAACCTGTAATATGTTGAATTACATGAATTTGTTTTTGAGATTTAGATTAGATTAGATTTTTTCTGCTAATCTAGTCGTTCCATCTGAGTGAAGTGACGCAATTATCACCAATGTTAAAATACAGTCACAGTCATTATTTAATTTGTTATCATTATTTAATTTGTTTAATCTGATCACATATATACAGTAGAACAGTACTTCTGTTTTTTTGTTAGTTTTATTGGAACTATGGTTCTAATCAATTTAATCCCTGTTTTGTGAGTTTACCTGTTTGTTTGTTTTTTTTCCATCTGGCAAATACTTTATTTATCCGTAAAAACATATAATAAGTGCAGAGCACCTAACCTGTTGCCAGGTTACTGATAGCCTGCAAGCACTGCCTCAGAAGGTGGAACAAAGCCAGAGCAGAAAGCTCGCCGAGCCCCAGCAGTACACCTCTAAATGTGTCTGTTTGCAGACCTCTCCTCTCTCTTTGGAGGAGGTTAATGGGAGGCAATGGTCGCATTGGTCCACTGCCATGGGCAAGTAAGCCTCAGGTCACCACAGACCTGACTGCACTTTCTGTGTGTGCGCGCATCTGGCTATGTGCAATTGACCAGAATATGACCAATGTAGGATTTTGAGCTGCTACATGAACAAAGTACTACACTGAAAACTGCAAGCTGGTTCACAAATTACACATTCTGAACAAACATGGTGATTATTCCTGCATTTTAATGTCACTGGCCAAGTCGGGACAGCTTATTTTAGACATGTGTGATTTCGCCACACACTGCCGGGGGCATTTGTTTTGCGCAATATTCAACGCGGTGAAAATCCTGAGCTTTATTTGCGGGTCGAGCGTCGCAGAGCAGAGTTATCAGAAGCGCGAGCTTAACCGCAAGTGAAGTGCTGCGAAACTTGCCGTGCGTGTGCGTTGTATTGTATACCTGGTGTTGAGTTATGTGGGTCAGACGTTGTGCTCCTGGGGGCCAATTCCAGCCTGCAGCTGAGGGATTTGGCTGAGTCAGCATCTCCAGTCCACTCCCAGGAAGCAGCGCTGTGTTCCACTGTGACTAGGCAACCAGCCTCAATGTTATGTGCACGCATGCAACTGCCTCTAATTTAAGTCTGGCTGTGTCCCACTTTTACCTCAGGCCATCAGGACAAAAAAAAAAAAAACTTTGCAATATCAGTCCACAAAGGTGACTTATACATAGAAAACAACTGTACATCCAGTTTCACTCTTTAGATGCTGTATTGTTGAATACATTCTCTTCTTCTTAGACTTACTTTCTGTGCCTATATATAGATTTACTTGGAATTTAACGCTCTGCATTATCAATGACAGTATAGCAACAATATTGGAACATATGTTGAACAGGTGCTGCAAGAAGACCGACCTCGTTTTCCATGTTACATTTTCTACTTTCATGACTTGGGATTTAAATAAATATTATTTATTCTCGTAGACACTTAAAACCATCTCTCACCTCTTTGTGCAGCGAGCTGTGTGGTCGCCTGGAACCAGTGAAAAGGGCAGCGAAAAGTCAGCCAAGGCTTGCCCACGTACCTCACTAATTAAGCACTTACTGTGGTTAAACTCAATATTGTAAGACATGGTGTCCCTGTGTCCAGTGGTGTAAAATGTAAATAATGAAGGTGTTAGATTAAAAATAACGTTAATATATAGAGTATAGAGCAAGTATCCAGACATAACATGATTACATTTAGTCGCTAGAAAAGTTAAAATCAAAGAAAGAGTTCAATATATGATTATATAGAGCTCAATTCTTAATGCCGGGGATGACAGAGTTGTTAGGGTGATGCAAATGGATATATTGTGTTCAGTCGTTCACACCGCCCGTCCTGTGATGAATAATAAAGTTTTATTCATTTTTTCCATCTCAGGTTTCATGTGATGGAACCCACCTTCCCACACCCTGACACTCCCCACATCTCTTCTTTATGACGGGATACGTGCAAGTGTTATAGGTAAGTCAGACGTCCTAGCATCTACAGCAGGGGCCTCAAACTCAAATGACCTGGGGGAGAAAAAAAACAACTGTTCAGTCAAACAATGTCACAATATTACACGATTTACATCGAAAATAATATTTTTCTGGTAATATTTCAAAATAAAAGTGCCTGTTTTGATATGGAACAATAAATGTTCATGATAAATGTATATGTGACGCAAAATTAGACTGTAAATAAAGAAAGAACAGACAGAAATAATTACAGTAACAGGCTGAATGTCGAATTAGTGCCATCTAATGGTGAGACTGCAGGTTGCGATAAACAAATATAATTATATGTAGTTTATTTATGCTACACACTGGGCCTACAAAGATTTTTTTAATATATTAATAATATATTCCTTCAAATGACTTATCATGTTCAGTGTTCTCTTGGTCACAAAGGTGTTGGACACCTTCTCTCTGCTCTCTCCGTCGCTCCCTCTCTGATCAGATGGGGCCACATTATTACTTTTCTGCTGAAAGGTTACTGTGGATACAAGGCTACTACTTAATCGCTCAGCTTGTGGCATTTAGAGCCACCGCTGCCTGCCCCTATAATTATTCACTCCCAGCCATTCCATTCATTGCTCTTGTTCAGCTGCGATATGAATAATTGTGCAGTGAACCGTCTCTGGGTCCAGTGAAGTGCCCTGGATCCTGTTATGGGTCATTGTGATTAAGAGGTATAGAGAGTAATTGTGGGAGTTTTTTTTTTTGTTGAGTCAATCGAGGTTGATAGCATTGGCTGTCATTGGCCATCTGTCGCTCTTGCTGAATCAAAACATTGGGTTATGGAGTTTTATTAGACTCGTGCAGTTATTTGGACTGAGCCAAATGTGCTGAAATTTCATCTTGGACGAGAGACATACAGTATGTTGTTATGTACTAATCTTCTTGGTCATTTTTGTTGGGTTTTTCAGCACGTCTGTGATCGGATGTTTCTCAAAATAATTGTCTATTTATGGTACGGTATGATCCAAAAACATGCAGATTTGGGGATTGGGCAAAATTGGACGCTCTAAATTGACCATAGGTGTGAGAGAGAATGGTCGTTTGTCTCTATGTGGCCCTGTGATGGACTGGCGACCTGTCCAGAGTGTACCAGCATTGGCTGTCATTGGCCATCTGTCTCTCTTGCTGAATCAAAACATTGGCTTATGTAGTTTGGTTAGACTCTTGCAGTTATTTGGATTGAGCCAAATGTGCTGAAATTTCATCAGAATTCCACAAACATACAGTATGTTGTTATGTACTAATCTTCTTGGTCATTTTTGTTGGGTTTTTCAGCACGTCTGTGATCAGTTTTCCCAAATGTTTTTCAAAGTAATTGTATATTTGTGGAACAGTTTGGTACGATACGGTTCGAAAACAGGCAGATTTGGGGATTAGGCAAGTTGGACACTCTAAATTGAGGTGTGAGAGTGAATGGTTCTCTGTCTCCAAGTGGCCCTGTGATGGACTGGCGACCTGTACCCCGCCTTTTGCCCTATGTCAGCTGGGATTGACCCCAGCGACCCTAAAGCTGAGAAGATGAGTGAGAAATAGTACAAAAATAAGCAGCCCTGACTGTTCCAAAGTGAACCTTAGCATGATGGAAACACGGCACAGAACCCCCTCCTCACTATATACACTATAGATTTGTCAATTGGAGCACATGTCTTAGTTCACAGTTCTGATGTAAATCAAGATAACAGCAAACAGCAGTGTTTCATTACATTTTATGCCTTTATGGGCCTCAGAACACGTTTTTATTATGGTTTGGCTACTGTTTTTTTTTTTTTCTCGTGTGTGCGTCAACAGCTTATGTTTCAGAGGCTGGCCGCTTTTACAGTAACTCCTGATGACAATGCTGTGGTGCACAAATTGCATACACATTTTTTTTTCTTGCAGCCCTCCCCACAGGAATAACAATTTGTTTCACCCAACATAAACACAATGCCATAATAAGGGCTCATTATGAGGCGAGCAGATTCATTTTGTCTGTAACAGGAGAAAGCGCTCGGGAGATTTAACATGACAGCTCCTTTACAAGGATAAACATTTGTCTTTGATGCATTGCTGGATTTTTACATGGGGTGCTTTCTGTGCTCAATAGCGGTTCACTGAATGATTTGATGGGGCGGGGGCACGGGGAAGGGGGGGGGATGTATGTATATGCTTCTCTTTTGATGAGAAATGAGAGTCATTAAGCACTTGATTCAGTTCCTATGGTTACATCTTAGATCAGTCTTACACGGCTGTGATGTAGTGGACTGAGAAAAGGATGACAGGTATTCTCTACATGAGATGAACGCACCATCTGTAGGTGAATTATGAAGGGACTCTAATGTGGCAAAATGGAATCCAAGTAACCCAGATACAGTGAGCGTTAAAAGCTCTTAGTGGACTTACGTCTTTAGTGGACGGAAATCAAAGACACAAGTACTTTCCCTCCCTGTGCGTTTGTCTCTTTCTGAGCCAGCGTTAGTCCTCAGCGCTGAGGAGCAAGAGGCTGCTCGCTGTTAATACTCTCCAGCAGAGAATTCATTTTAGCCGGGACAGAGTGCATCATGCCAAAGGGAAGACTTCCTGACCCACAATCCGCTTAAGCCCCGACCGAGGGCGCAGTGAGTAACGTCTCCCCGCAGCTCGGTGTCACGGAGAAAAGCATGGAGAAGCGAGAGGTCTCGGGAACAGGGAGGCATGTGGCAATCGATTTCCCCTTTGGGGGGGAACCCGACACACGCGCCGCTGCCGCCTCACTGATTCCTGTCTTCCACCTCTCGCTGCCCTCTATCGTTTGCTCTCTTCCTCCTCACTCCTCCACCTTCATCCACTCTTCCTCACCTTACCCGAGCCCACCTGCCAGACTTATAGAGGAGGAGGGGGGGTGGTTTATACTCCAAAGTCTCTGCTTCCAATGAATCCAACAGCCTGAGCTGTGTGACTCTGGCCTGACCCAGCCCTAATTAAACACAATTAGATAAATCCCATGGACTCTGGCATAATCCTCTGGACTGCAGCAGGAGCAGGAGGGGAGCACACCAAGAGAGATAGTTGAGGGGAAAGAGGGAGACTTGGCAGGAGAAGGGACGGCACATCCCGACAGAACAAAGCCAAGCAGAGCGTCTAATGTATCAAACACATGGATTAGCGGTTAGCTGGGAGAGCTGGGGCAGAGCAAGAAGCCTGCGGTTTCCAGCTTTCTTGGAGGCTGACTTGGCCCAGTGAGAGACGGAGGGCCCCAGTTAGTCTTGTGGGAGGCAGCAAATCCATTTTTGAATGTGTAAATTGACAACTTTATAAAGATAAGTAAATATATCATAACTCTGTCCGGGGAAGATTTATTTTTGTTTGAAAAGACAGGTGCTGTGATTATTAGTTTTCCACATTTGTGTAACTAGAACCCCATGATGAAACATGGGGGTAAAAAAGGAGAAACAGAAGGCAGGGGTAGTGGGGCTGCAAGTTTGGTCATGCCATGCTGAATGGAAGTCAAGTCACACTTATTAGCCCACTTTCAGTGAAAAGTACTGCTAATACATTTAAAACTGTAATGCATAACTTTTAAACTTATTTTGATAAACTTTTTGAGTGTATGTTCAATATTAAAACAAGCTTTCTGATTTTTCAGCTTCTTAAATGTGAATATTTTCGGGTTTTATTTGCTCTACAAGACATTGGAGAACATCATCAATTACAGGTTTGAGAAACACCGATCACGATTAACTGACTATTAACTCGATTAATAGAGAAAATTATCGACCGATGAACTGATTCTGAAAATAATCCTCTCTCTCCACGACATTCCCGCGCTGCACACAGGAAGTGACCTGTTCTGTGTCAAGACAAATGGAGGCAAACGGCATCATGAAGCTAGTGAAGTGCAAGCGGGTTGTAGTGTGACAGAAAACACAAAGAAAAGTTTCAGAAGTGAGTTCTACTGGACCAAACCGAGACGGAATAAACACACTAACAACAACTGTCATCAAAAGTTATAAATTGCAGCTTTGAACCCGACCTAGGTTGCAATCTGAATGGATGAAATGTTATCTCTCCTCAGAACATGATTGAACCAGGCTCGGTCGGGGTTTTTTTTTTTGGTTCAGCATTTAAGGAACAACTCGCGGCGTCCAGAACAAGTTTGATAACGGATAGTTCATACGGAGCAGTGACTGTGAGCCTCCTCGCATACGATCGTCTTTACCGCCTCTCCTATTGTGTTACGAGGGCTGCAATATTTTCATAACCGTGGAAAGATAATCTCGCACTTGACTGCCAGTATTGAGTCATTTCAACAGACCCACTTTTGGCCATGTATTATTCACGGGTATTCAAGCCCCACTCTGGCCCAGGGAGGAAGTGCTCTCTCCCAGTCTCCGTCACAGGATATCAGCCTCTAATTCATTATTCAACATGCTGGAGCAGGGCCACTCACTCTAACTCAGTGATGCTGCCTGGACAGGAGAGGATCGTTTGGGACTACACAGGCTGGTCCAAGGCCTCCAGTGATTTCTTTCTTCTTGTATCTGAACATGTCTTTGCCTTGATGGACCGATGGATGGATGGATGGGTGGATGGATGGATGTGGGTTTCAAATCTAGTTGCAGATGTTATGCTGTGTGGCGCCCGGCAATCACAGTTGTTTACCCACCTGAAGATGGCAATGATGGTGCAATTAGTGACTCTAATGATAATGGGGGATGCAGCTGTGGCTTGCTGCTGCTATGACAATAATGACAATACAACAATAATAATAATAAAGAATGCTACGCTAAACGGAGAACTCCATGATTAATAAATGACACGTTATTTCAGCACGCTGCTATTTCTCAAAATCACTTTAAAGCCCCCATTTCCACCGTTGGTCAATTTTGGTTCAGCTCATTACGTAATGGTATAAAATTGAGTTTTCACTGTGTTGCGTTTAGAGTTTATTAGCGAGCTACCCTGCGTCGCGCCGCTTACCGTAAGGGTCACAGCTGCGTAAGCGGCTGCATAATCTGGCCCAGCCCCCACGCACTTGTTACAAACACCCTGACACATGTCCATACACAGATTATTACATCACGTGCGCCTGACTTACTGCTCAGCGTGCTGAGAAACCGTGGGGTTTGTTATATCTGACAACTGTGATGCCTTGCAAAGTGGGAAAGGTGAGGGATGTTTCCCGTTGTTCTCTGTACTATAATTGCGACCGCTGTAGCTGTCAACTTGTTTTTGTGACGGGGAAAATTGCAATCCAAAAAAAAAAATCGAGCAGTGTGGTGGAGAAAAGGTCACATTTGAGAGGCTGGATGGAGATCAATCAGTGTAAATTGGGTCAGTACCGTGGTGGTCTCAGGAGGTGGATGACAGCAGGGAAACTTTCTGGTTTTGGGGTCATCTGTGCCCCTGACAGAGCTGGTTGGAGACCAGTGGGCGAGTAGCTGACCACCATCCATTTCCATGACTCCGTCTTGAGATTATCTGCCTTGGTTTCTAGAGCTGTGCTCCAGTGCGTCATCTATAATCTCTCTTTCATCCTTTACTCTCTCCAACCTCTTTTTCCTCATTCACCTTCATATTCTATTGTCCTCATCACCCTCTCCATATTTCGGCTGTAACCTTTTGTCCTATATTGGAGCAGTGAATGAAGTCAATTGAGTAATTGTTAAAATATAAGTTTCAGGCACTTCTTTTATTCATTGTCAGACATAATCTCCAGCCTTGATGGTGTATTCCAAAAAGTAAGCCTGACATACATAATTACCTGTGCCAGTGTCCCAATATTTTAATAAAGGATTATTATTGATTAGTTTACCATAAAAAGGTTAAACGGCAGGTGACTTAGACCCTGTAACCCTAATTCTAACCTTGTAAAATCCGATTTTTTGTACATAGAAAGCTTTAAGCTTGATATTGTGTATATATATTGTTGTGATTTATATTGTGATATATATTGATGTTGACTGATATTAGATATAAAAAAGTATTTTCTAATAAGATTTATTGCTATATCGCCCAGCCCTGTATACCACATAAACAGAGGGCTGTAGTTCAGCAGCAGTCCTTCACCCCTCTCTCGCTCTCTCTTCCTCTTTATCAGCAGCACCTGCAGCCTCACAGCAGGAGCCTGCTCCTCTTTCTGTTCTTCTTCTCGTTCTCTTCTCATTTCCTCATCTGTAGGGATTTTAGATAGAAGTGTCAGAGTTAGTTTTTTCTTTCCCCGTGTGTTACATCTTACATCCAGCTACGTTCAACGTTTTCAGGACAATGACATCTGAGCTGGCCAAGGCGGTAGCGCACTGTCAGAGCAGCTGCGGTGAACTTGCAGTGAACTGATGATGATTTTTGTTATGAGTTAGTTATGAAACTAAGGCTTGTGTGCACGTTTTTACTCCATAATCCTTTCACATGTCCTTCGCTTTTCTATCATGCAGTAACTAATGTGTCGAGAATACATTTGCATCTTTTTGAGTGGTCCCTGAAATCCTTTTATCAAAATCTCTGCAAAAAAAAAAGGATTAATTTGACCTGAAAATAAGATAAAGCTGTGTTTGCATATCGATGAGCATCAGATGGGTAGAAATGGCAAAGTTGGAGTTGGATGTCTGTGCAGGTGCAGTGAGGAGGGGGCAGGTACCAGATGTGTCCTCAGCCAACATCTTCCCCCTGAACAGAGAGGCGCAGGCATCTCCACTTGCCTTTCATATCATTCACGGCTCATTAGGTCCACGCTGTACAACGGACATCTGCTCCACATGCACGTGACGGCTGTAATGTCTGTATTCTTTTTTACACTCGACATACAGTAATGGCATTTTTATGGACTTTTGGATGTGTTGCTACATCCAGGCTTCAATGGAGAGAGTAGTGTTTAAGACGGTGCAGGATTGACGTGATAGGATCGTAGATTAGTGAGGATTTAATGATCCATGTCGTCAGTGAGTGATCTTATTCTCATAGTCTCTGTTGAAAAAGGCTACATGCTATACACACTGTATATATTTTTTCAAATAAACTGTCAACAATTGTCATCTTAACTATTGGGAAGACACATATGTTTCCTATTTGAATCATATTTTCGTATGAATCAATGAATCTGTCTATAATTTGTCCGATTATTAGACTTTATGTTGTCAGAAAATGTCAAAAAACGTTGATCCGTGTTTTCCAAACCTGGATACGTTGATGTTCTCAAGTGTCTTGTGTTGTCCGCAAACCAAGAGTGATTCAGTTTGAATTATTTCTTTGTTATTTGACACAAAGAAACTAGGAAAACTGGAAAATATTCAAATTTCAAGAAGCTGAGAAATCAGAAAACTTGTTTTTATTTGTGAAATAATAATAATAGTCATAGTAATAATCATAGCAGGCAATAATTTAATAACAGTATACATTACTAACTGCGTTGCACAAACACATTGTGACATGCAATCAAACTAATATAGTAATGTTTCCAAATTAGCAAAAGTCAGTCTTAATCCATCCAGCCCTACCTGTACGTGAGCCGACATCCCTTCCGTGGATAAACTGACATGAGAAAAGGAACTTGGAGAAGAGAAATGTGGAAACAGTTCAAACAGCAATGGTTCATTTCATTCCGTCGTTTACAGCATGAATCTATCTTTACAAAGGAAGTCGCCACAGCATGCTTCTAATTACCCAGCGACATGTGCGTGAGGGTTCATAAGGACTCGGTTAACAAATGATGTGTTGATTTGGTATCATTGTGCGCCAGTACACTCTGGTGTCAGTGGGTCTACTTGTTCTAGAATGTCAGTTCATTTGCAAGTGAGACTGGGTAAGCCAGAGGAGGAGCAGCAAATTAGTGACTTTGTTGGTGAAGGTCAGCGGTTTAAAAAAAAAAAGAAAGAAAGAAAGTCTGGCTCTTTCCAATGTAATTATTGTCATGGCTGAAATGCTGTCGCTGTATCGGAATATCTAACCAAATATCTGAAATGTACAGTGAAATAAACTTAACTTACATTTACATTTAAGTCTATTTGAAATGTGATTAATGGCTAATCAAGGGCAATTAGTACAGCGTTCCTAATAGTTTTATTTGCGTACAAGGGTAAACAAGTACTAAAAAGAGTCACCGTGTCAGTCACACCGATTCGTTTTAATTACGCCGCTTCATTTAAATGACACATTTTGTTCATTTCACTCGAAAAGTGCCTCTCGCGTGGCACTCCAACATTAGAAGTTGATACAAGTACAAACGATCTTAATGCCTTTTAATCGTCAATAACAAGATAGCGATCGTGAAGCTGCTCCAGCCTTGGTTTCTTTACAGTTCCAAATGGCAAAGATGATGTCACGACCTCGTGAAGACGCTCGGGGTAACAGACACCTGACGTTTTTTGAAGTTTGCAAGTCTTCCGAGCGCTCATTAAATAATCAATGCCGGGGTTATTTTTACCAGCAACATGTTTGATTAGGTGCAAATAGACCGTGAAATCATAAATATTTGGTCTCTCTCTCTCTCAAACGCACGATAATTAAATACATCAGCCATACATTACTAAATTGTTTACTTGCCTTAGCAGGTTCCTTATTGCGTTAATAGGGCATGACAGATTTTGCTTGTTAATAATTCTGCCTGTTGCCTGCTAGAGATGATGGATGGGGTGCAAACAGCTGTGGTATCAACATGCATTTCATGTAAAACAGGGACATGAAGACATGTGGCGTGTGTGTGTGTGTGTGTGTGTGTGTGTCTGTGCGTGTGTTTGTGTATGTGTTTGCACAGCGTTGTTTGGCACATTTTCACGGAGGGGTGTGTTATCCTTGTCTTTTGGAGTCAGACCGGAGGCTATGTCTAATTGGAGTCTTCACACTTTCAGGCTTGACTCACACTGACACACTCGACCTTGGCTCTCCTCCCTTTGCCATGAAAAGGGAAAACAGTGACACAGAAACATTCCTTCTTTGCCGGGAAGAGAAACTTTGCTGCTACTTATTCCCCCTTTTCTTGTTTTCACTGCGGCTGTCTTTCTTTTGCTCTTGTTGTCGGCTTCAAGACACTTTCTGCAGTCTTTTCTCCGCGTGAAGAGATGAACTTTTCAACCGCCGAAGCGCGACCCAAGAGACGCGCTGTAATGTCATAACTGTCTCTAAGTGTCGCGCTGCTGCCGGACAGATTCTTTATCTTAATTACATGTACGGTATATAGCACATCGCGTACGGGCAATCGGGTACAGGTGTGCGTGTGCAGCACATGCATTTTAGGACGGGAGAAAGTGCTATAGGTTCAAACACTTCTACTTCTCGGAACTCAGGCGTCAATATACCTCTCACCATACATTTCAGTCCCGTGTCCCTCAGGTCTTACTCCCCTTTTAGCGTCCAAGGGCCTGTTTATGGGCTTGATTTTCACTTCCCATCAGGCGGCATTGATCAAAAAACACACTTAGGGTTTGTCAAGGTGGACATTACAACTGATGGCAAGCAGAACTGGCAGCCCCAGTGTAAAATCTACCGCCATTATTCAACTAATTGGCCTCTCCTCCATCTCTCAGTGGTAGGCATTTCATGATTCGGCAGGTATTTATATCCCCACAGGACCAAATCCCCCTCACGGTGTCAGCGGTGAAGTGCATGCTTTCTGGTGGAATCAATTTAGTTATTTAGTACTGACGAGGAACAGGGGGTGGGCAGAAGAATGTAATGATGTGTTATAGCTCGGCTTGGAAATGCACTTTACATGTTGGGTTGTGGACTTTCTGAATGTTTTTTTTGTATGTATATGTGTATATATACAAATACATATATATATATACATATATATATATATATATATATATATATATATATATATATATATATATATATATATATATATATATATATATATATATGTATGTATGTATATGTGTATATATACAAATACATATATATATGTGTATATATATATATATATGTGTGTGTATATATATATATATATATATACATATACATTTGCTGTTGGGTAAATGTGAAGCCTTAGAAGAAGGAAGTAGCAGTTAGCCATCAGCGGCAGCTCCATTGGCTGTGATAGGAATTTCAATTGGATGGAATTTAATGGAAAAAAGTAGTTTGTTTCTCACTTGATTTCCAATTAAAACATTATGTTATGTTCCCATTCATATTCCCAGTTGCATATGGACGTCGTGTGATTGATAGCTAGCACAGATCAATGGCTTCCGTTGCGTTCAGAACAGTCGCACAGGTACGACCTTTTTTTCTCCTGCTTGGTTTGTGGCTGTTTGTTATACCGTTATACTCCGGTACCCCCAAGGGTAAAGTTGCCAAAAAACGGAAACTTTTGGGGGATGATTATTTTGGTACTATTCCTAATGTAAACACAAAGAAAGACATACCATACTGTGCCAAACTCGACCGTTCCACGCGGTTGAAACACAGCTGTACGTGCCTGATTGCACGTGATGTCTGTGAACTTGTGCAATTACAGGACTCTTTCCACCACCCACCCCGCTTACTGTATAACTCAATACTCCCAAATACCTGGGTAATGTGCCATGTCTAAATGCGGCTAGTGTTGTCCATCAGTGCCAGTTCTTTGTCGACATGTGGACCTCTGCTCCGGCAGGACCGCATGCTGATCTGCTCACTCGCATGTTTGCATTGTTCATCTCTTTAAATTCACTGCACAACAACACACACGTTATGTGAAACTCAACAAAACATCCACATGCATCACGTAATGTACCCAAATCATAACGTTTATGTTGTGCGGCTGCAACAACTCTCCATATACTCCCCCGTTGTGTACACTTGCGAGTGAGACTCTCATGAGTGCTAAATGCAGATGTTGCAGTTGACGGACACGTGCTCCGTGAGAAGGAGGACACTCTGCCAGCCGCCGAGGGGGGGCGCGTTCCAAACAGACAGCCACCGTGTCCCTTAAATGTGTCCATGTGACCGGGAGTTGGCATAATAGGCCCACCTCATTTGTTTCCTGGGCTTACAGTGACACAGTTCACCATGACCTCGGCCTTGACAACATGTGCCGGTGCCATGAACTGTCCTTTTGTAGCGGGGGTATTTTTGAAGGGTGCCCAATCTTTTCAGAGGGCATTGTGACACAGATTTAACACTGTGATTCTTTGTGAGTGCGAGTGTGTGTGTGTGTGTGTGTGTACCTGTAGAGAGAGCTGTGTCAATGTCAGGGCATCTGTACAGTGACCTGGACTTTTTGGTGAGCACCTCTTTAACATCTAAAAAGACAGACATAATAGAGGAGGAGCTATTTTCTGACTGCACTCGTGTGGGTTTCATTTGCTGCACACACAGTTGTCTCCTTGTCTGCAGAGGACATCACACTGATTTACATCGCTCCCCGGAGACTCGCGTTAACCTTGGCCGTAACTAACGTTTGCTCAGCCATAACCTGTTCATCACCTTAACCTGCACCTCAGCTTAAACCAACCTTCGAACATCTTCCACACGCCTACATTCTGATTATTTTCTTTCTTTGACATTTTAAGTGTCAAAGTCACATTTGTTCACTGACGCCAGGCTCCAGGCAAGAGAATTAAATGGTATTGATGTTCTGCAGCATTTTTTTCCTTTCGTCTGAAGACTGTGAAAATTGAGTTAACAATGTCTCATTACATTTCTGACTAAAGGAAGAGACCTTTGGGGTCTGATCCACGGATGAGGATGAGTACTCTTGTTCTGTCGTGTCTGGCAGAGACGCATGGAGAAAAGGTCCTCGAGAATAACTTCCTCGCACTTGGACGCGAAGCGCAATTATGCCTGCCACCGTTTTTTTTTCCAGCAGAGACGCGCAGATACCCGTCATGTTGAGTCGGCTTGCAGGCTGTGGGCGTTGTGCCAGGGGAAGGTCAGAGTGCCCATCTTGTTTCCAGATTTGTCGACTCGGCTCCTACGTGTGTTCCGTCAGAGCTGTGTTGGTCTGGAGAAATCCTGGAATAAGAATAAGAGTGCTGATCGCTTGCTTCACAGTCATACACCCAAGTGTGTAGTATCTCTCAGGTGATGTGGAGGTCACGTCGCTTCCTGCGATGGATTTTGAATTAGGTTGCATTTTTTTGGGGGGTGTTTTTTTTCCCCACAATGGTTTCACATCACAATAAGGTACACATTGGTCCAATTTCTTCGGGTGCAAAACATGCGACAATGAGCCGAGGCACAGAAGATGTGCTACCACACACTGTAGAAGCTAAAGATTTGCATTCAGAGCTTTACATAGTCAGTCTCTGAGTCTGTTCATAATTCATACGGCGTATAGGCTACTAAACACACCATGAAAGTGGGTGCCTGAACGAGGAGGGTGCTCCCGTGGGGGTTTCCATTCCCGCATTTCCACCTTATCCATACCTTTTTCTCAGGTCCCATCTGTTTGCCTGCTCAAATCCCCCTGGTCTGTGTTAAACACAGTTCTATGCGCTCCTCCACACATGGAGAGGGAGAAACGAATGGGCAATATTTGGTATTTAAATGTGGTCCCTGTGATGCATGGTATTGCTCTGATGAAGCTATATCCCCAGAGTAACATTTAGCTACTGCTGAGCAGGTTACACATGCGGCTGGATGAGTTTAGCGGCACCCACACACTCCAAGTTGAACGACTAGAAAATGAAGCAGCAGAGGAAGTTGAGAGGGAATAAGTAATGCTTCACCAGCAGCCTCTCGTCGTCGTTGTGTATATGAGTTGCGTTTGTAAGGCAGTGTTTTCTCTGTGGATGCTCATTTCCTCATGACTCAGTTCACTTTGTGAGGCAATTACCCTTCCAAAATCCCAAGAACCCAGTCTCGTCGCGCTTCGGCAAAAACACAGTACTTCTGTCAGGCTGAACGACTGATTATAGATCTGAAACAGATGCCATGATGATCACTGTACGCGCGCACCTCAGGAGAGGGGCGTTCTCTTGCGTTACGAGTGTGACACTGTCAAACCACCTCCCCGCGGTGCGTGACAGGTGCGGGGAGTTGGGGTTTTCTGGATCCTCAGCGGGGTTGCATTGGGCAGGATATCACGCCCTCTCTGATCCCACACGCTGTCCCCCTGCCGGCTGGGAAGACGCCTGCCTTTTGGTTTTCTAACCCGTTGTTGACAAGTAGCTCTTACTGCCATGTGTTCTCCTGGGGCAGCTGTCACGGTAAACAGAGCACCCCCATCACGGACTGCACTGTATTAATACCTACAACTCGTTTTACATCCCATTACTAAAATGGGGGGACCTGATCCCAGAGGACGTAATTTGAAAATGACAAATACATTCAGAAAGGAGATTCGTTATGTGTAAAGCTTATATCTCACGTGTCTTGGTTGTGGCATTAGTTTTTTGGCCGTTTGGTTTGGCTTAAGGTGCAACATCCATCCGTCTGTGTCAGTCTGTCTGTCTGTAAATGACTGGGAAGAGTTGATATACATCACGGCCCTTCAGAGAAACTATTACTCTGGTGTCTTCCTCTCAGCTGATGCATTTATGTGGGCCCTTCTCAGTTATTGGAGGCTAATGAGGAGGAGAAATGTGGTTTCTGCCCATCTCTCCTCTCCTCTCCTCTCCTCTCCTCCATGCCTCTCCATGCCTGCCTGTCTCATCTGCTCGGGGTTGTCACGGTGCTCTGAGCCCCTGATGTGCGTATTAGGCAGGACAATCGTTATTAAGCACATTTTAGGCTCAATTACCACTCGGATGCACAGCCATCAAGGCTCCACCACGGGCTCCCAACAGATGGTTACGGGCGTCACATAGACAGAGCCGGTGATGTCTTTGTCAGGCTAGGTGCTAGAGTGTAAAAAAAAGACAGACAGACAGACAGACAGACAGCACCGAAAACACGCTCAAATCAACGTACAGGGTGATTTAAATGGCAGAATTTGATGATATGATAATTATTTATTTATTATAGTATCATTTCATCATCTCAGTAACTTATGTCCACACATTTTTTTATTTAATTTTTTTTTTTACAACGGCACATATTTAAGGCATTAAGGGAAGAGTTAGATTCATGGGGTATGGAATATTTGAATATTAACATAATGTAATGTAAAGAAAACTCAGTGAAATAATCAGTGACGACCTATGATTTTGATCTGATGAGAAATCTGATCTCCTACTGATCCTGAAGTAAGACCAAAATCAATGGCAAATGATGATGACTCATTTTCTCAGTGTGTCAGTCTTATAAAATAATCAGTGAATGAGTAAAAACTAAAAATAAAGGAGATTTTTGCAAACAAAACACAGCTGATACAAGGATATTTTAATCTATATTATTGTCTCCTAGAAATAGATTTCATCCAATAAGTGAACAAATCACAGTTCTTACTAACTAAAACTAACTGTTTTTTGCAGTATAATACAAAGTGTTAGATGTTTTAGTATTATTAGAGTTTTATTAACATTTGAATACATAAAAGGTAAGCCTGCCCCTTTAAGAAGGTGGCTTTGTGCGTAGTTAAGTGAGGAATTCTTTGAAATGAAGTTGTTGTTAGTGAGAGACTGAGGGGACGTGTGCCACAGCAAGGAAAATAATCCCCCCAACGTCCTCAATAAAAGCGCCGCTCAGCCCCTGGATTATTTTTGTTATTACCACAGATGAGCTACGCTAACGTAGCACCGACAGGTTCCTTACTATAGTTCACATTCGGAGGCTAAAATGTTCAAAGATCATCATCTCCCTCCATATTGATTTAACCTTAAATCATAAAGCATTATCTTCACACTGGGGCTTCAGTTCGGAGAACACTGTCAGTCTGATGCTGGTGTCCAACGCCAGGCTTTGTGTGTGTGTGTGTTGTGTGTCTGTTGTGTGCTTTAGAAAAGACACATTACATAGCCCTCAGATAGTGACTCACCCTCTGCTTTACAGACAGACAAATTATATAAAGATAATCATGTTCAAAGATAAGTCAGCTGCAGTGTAACTGAGTCACTTTAGCTTGCCGGGGGAGAAATTACCCATGGTAGAAGTCAAAATGTAAACCTATAAGAAAAGGCAACAATTAAAAAGTCAAGAAGTAAAAACCCTGCTGTCAATCAGCGAGAGGCAAAAGGTTAACTTAAATCTAAATCTCTCTACTTTTTGCTTGACTTCATTTTTTTTTTTTAATAATCAAGCTCCACAGGCTCCACACTGATTCAGAAGCATTTAATAAAATCAAACGTTTCCTTTATACACACAACACTTTCCTGTGATGAGGCAAATATGAAAATAACACGGAGAGAGAGAGAGAGCTGCACGGTTTGGACGATTATGATAATGCCGACGTGTTAATGTCATTTTGACTCCGAGGCTGAGGCAGCTCTCGTAGTCATCCCGGCAAATCAAATCAAGAGCTTTGGTTTGTCTCCAAAACAACCTCGAGATATAACAGCGGCGATCTTTGAACTGTAAATCACATTTGAAAGCCGTTCACGTCTCCAATTTGCTGTGTTGTACTGCAGCTACTTATCAGAATATCTCCCGTGTGATTGCGAGTGTGCGCTCGAGAAAGCTACAGTTAGCCTATTTAACCACCCACCTGCGCCCATACCACCCACCTCGGCATCTGAGTCACACTGCCTTCTCGTTCAGAAAGGGCTGAGCAGGAGATTCAAGAGTGCAGCACAGGACAGCTCAGCGTGCGTGTGTGGGTGGAACAGCCTTATGGCTTCAGTCATTCAACCAACCATGAGGGCATCAAAGAGATGAGACAGAGGAGAGAGGGAGAAAGTGAGGGAGAGAGAGAGAGAGAGAGAGAAACAACAACTCAAAACGAGATGTCAAACAAAGAATCTGAGAATATGAGGGGGAGGCGAGCATCCATAGACAGCGAGTGAAATGAAAAAGCCAAGGAGGAGCAGGACAGACAGGCCAGACACGAGAGGAGCGAGCATGTAGAGAGGAGAATGCACCGCAAACAAACGAAACATGACAAACACCCTCTCCTCTAAGTCCACAGCCTGACACACAAGCAGCCGCTGTTGAGAGTGGTAATATTACCTCCACCACAACTCAACTCATATGCCCAAGAACTTCCTTCAGCGGGATGGTTGGCATGTGCGCTGAAGCTTTTGTTCTGCCAAATAACATTAGGAGGTGGGCAGGCAGAAGAGACAGGGCCCGTTTCTTAGATGGCACAGACGCCTGCAAGCGAATGCACGAGGACCGTTCAACACAAGGAGGACGATCGCCTGCACGTGACACAAGTGACAGCGAAGCTTCCCGCGGTGGACACTAATGCCACTGAGATTCCGTCTCGTACGTATTTTAGAGATGTCAACATGGGTCCACGTCGTGACTTTGTTACAGAGATTGAGTTTATGACTTTATTCATTACTTAAAGCCCCAGCTCCAATTAACGCTGCGTTTGTGTGTGTGTATCTGCGCCATTACCTCGTTTATGAAACCCTAAAGTTTCAGAACAAACAGTTCAGCCACTGCTGAGAAAATAGTGTTGTATTGTTTTCCTGGGCTCTGCGAAGCGGATCGGCACTTCCTTAATTTGATGTCGTCATCAGAAATCCGCACCACTCCTCTCCGGGCACATCCGGTTGCGTACATTCAACCGCAGAAGAAGAAGAACTACTCTCGTTGTAGCTGCTGAGATGCAGAGCATCCACCGTGCCAGAGGGGGAGCTGTGTATCTGAGAGCTGGCCTATCTATTACGTCACTTCCAGGTACCTGGCCAATCACAGGACAGTGGGAAAGCTCTCGTTGGCTGGCCAATCACAACACAGTCCACATTTTAGGGGTGTGGTTTTGGTCTGAAACAGCGCGGCTGACGAGAGCGTCAGTGAGGAGATATTTTGATCGGCTCGTTTGCAGCGATTAGGAGGTTTTTAACCATGAAAACAAGTTCATATATGTAAATAGACCTCCATAACTAACATATATGTGTGATACAAGAATTCTATGTCACCTTTAAATTCCTTCATCAAACCCCCGTCCTCCACATGTTGGCGCCAATCCCAGCTGACGTAGGGCGGACGGCAGGGTAGGTCATGTGCAGGTCGCCAGTCCATCGCGGGGCTTTTTTCCATGATACAGTTCCAGCACCGCTCGGCTCGGCCGGACTCGACTCTTGCTCTTCCATTAGGGATAGCGCCTGGTACCTGGTGGTTTTCTTTGTACCTTCTCTGGCGAGGTTCCAATGCGAGCTGAGCCGATACTGAAATGTGATCGGTCGGAGGGCGGCGTCACGGGAAGAGTCATGAGCGCGACGTCCGACGCAAGAATCGAAACCATCTCTTCTCTGCGTGTGGGACACAAAAAAGTCACAGACTGATCAGTGAATTCAACACCCATCGTCCTCCACTGGTTGTGTGTTTTGTGTGCATCGCGTATTAAAGAGGTACTATGAAGAAATGGAGAACGACGCACCTGAAACCCAAACCGAGTAGAGCTAAGCAGTGCTCCAACTGTATAATGGAAAAACACCAATAGAGATGAGCAGCCATTCACTCTCACACTCACACCTACGGGCAATTTAGAGTCCTATCAACAATTCTCTGCGTGATTTTTAGATGGTGCGACAAAAAACTGGAGAAGAACCCGGAGAGAAGTCTTTTTGCTGCAAGGCAACAGTGCTAACCACTACGCCGCCGTGTGGCCTCCATCAAACAACCCCGATGTGTTTATATATTTGACAGAATATTGAATATACACACCAGGACTCCTCTCCTCCATCTCTCCCCTGCTCCCGTTTTTCTTTCTTGGCTTCAGAAATGCGTCTTTTCTTGATTATATAAATGCCTTTTTTTCACGTTCACAGAAGTGCCATCCGCCACTAAGCTGCTTTCATACACTGAGCCCCTTGATACTCAAAATTGATCCAATCTGACTTCAAATCGGGGCCTTGACTAACTGTCAGCAAAAGCACTCTCCTGCTCTTTTTGTGCCGTATATCCTTGCATTGTGCGCTCACTTCCAATTTCCCCCAGCATTTAGCAGATGATGAATCTTTTCAGCTAACTGCGAGATCAGTGCGTCTCAATAGCTCGCTCCGATCCCATCAGGGAATCTTTGTTTTTAACTGCTGACTCTATAATTCTCCTGTCTGAGCAAAAAAGCGGATGGATTCCTAAGCCGTGCAGAGAATTCATGTTGTTCCATCCCCATGACTGGGTGAGTGTTGTGTGTTAATGTGATTAGTTAGACATTAACGCCTCCATGCCCAACCAGGCAGACGCAATAACAGCCTTGCTATGGAACATCTTTCTTTCTCATGCTCTTTGCAAATATTCACAATGGCTGCTGTGACCGACACTGTCGTTGTTGTTTTTTATGTTTTTTTTTCTTTTTTAATTTTCAGTCATCATAAGGGAAGTGGGATTTGTAGAGTGAATTAAAATGAAAACCAATATCCAGTGCACTTATTTCAAATCAAAGGGATTATTGACATCAATATTATTGCTCCTCCTCGTGAACTTTTCTTGTTTAATTGTTCATTTCTGTCATTCAACACTAACAATTCACATCCAGTACATCAAGTACATGCTGCTGCTGCAGCTCGGAGGGAAAAAAAAATCGACTCGCACAGTTCAACACATTTTCTTCCTTGATCTTGAAAAGTACTTTATCTTTTGTGCCACCTATAAAAAGCACAAAGGTAGGAAGGCATTGTGATGAAGTCGTTCATGCCACCTCTTATTTATTGCCAAGAGCACGAGGAGGGAAAGTGAAGTCCTGTGTGTGGCGCTCGGTCGCTGCTGTTGGACCTTTTGATCGATGGACGTCGCTGTTACTTACACGTAAATGTAATCGCTGCAAAGGTTGAAGCGTTTAATTTAACGTTTAATAACATAATTGGCAACATATATGAACGTTAGTTGCCTTTCATGCTCTACCTGTGCAGATGCAATGGAAGCAACCACTCCAATATGATTAGAATTACTGTTAACACGTGACCTTTTCACCCCCCCCCCCCGTGTCTATATCTAGAACTCTGCGAATGCTTCTCTTCATCTCGGCCGGTGACTGAGCGACAACCGCTCTGTGTTTACCTCGCGCTGCAAATTGACAGTCGAGTGTTGACTTAATGCGTGTACGTATGGATGCATGTATGACAAAGCACTGTGGGTAAATGTATACATACTCTATACGACAGAGTAGAGGGCAGAGTAGAGTGATGACGGTGCTGGAATAAGAGAGATCCATCTTACTTCCTTGGAAGAACACTCTCAGCTTTCACTTCAGTCCTCTGAGAACTGTATACTCGGAGCCCCCGTCCACCCACCCTTCCATATCCACCTTACCATCTTCCTCTTTCCACTTCTTTCCCTCTCTTCCTTTTCCAGCCCCCTCAACCCCCTCAGCTACAGTAGCTACCCAAATCCTCTTCATCACAGAGCACAAAGAAACACATAAAGAGAGGAGGAGGAGGAGGTTGGCCAACACACTGAAGGAGGTGCAGATTGAGAGGAAACAGGAAGGAGGTCTACTGGGGCTGGAGGGGAGGATAGAGAGAGAGAGAGTGTGAATATGAAAGAAAATAATAATTTGGAGGGGGTGGTAGAGGTTCAGCGAGTCTTAATATGCAGACTCGGAGGGTCAGCGTGTAGGCTGTAGTGTGTTGTTTGTTTTAACAGTGCCCCGCTGGTGCTATGGGATGGGGTTTGACTGAAGTCCAGTGGCCACAGCTTGCCATGGAGGGTCCGGTGATGAATGTTCAGAGGCAATCTAGGACACTGCAGCAGAAACGCCATCAATTCAGCAGCCGCATCGCAGCACGACCGGGAGGAACTGCGCCCGCGGAGTGTGTCTTCGCACGCCGCGTGTGCTCGTGTGTGCTCGTGTGTGTACCTACAGATTCCATTGTGTTTCAGAAAGTTGGAGTGTGTGTGTGTTTTGAAACTCACGGAGGGGGGGGGAAGGGGTTAAAGGATTACAGCTGTCTCTTGGCTGTGGGAAGTAGCTGAACGGTGCTTCCCATTGGTCATTCCCATGAACCCTTGCTCTTTTAAAGGGGTATGGTGGGAGGCAACAGCGAGGACGGGAGTGTATCGCCACTGACTGGACCATACTCGGCTAGATTGCTGGCCAAACTCTGAGGGGGAAAAAAAACAATCCCTGCAGATGATGGCACTAATTGTGTGCCATACATTTGAATGCAAAGTAGCATGCATTAAATCAAACTGTATTCAGTTGTTTAAATCCTCTCTCTTCTCCAGTAATGATTCATTCTTGGCTTGGGCCCAAGCCTCAACTCCAGGTCTCATCTCAACCACCAACACCAGCCACTTATCAACAGCTTTTGCTGGACGTGAGGCCTGCCAGACTCTCTCTGTGGAGGGCATGATTAGGATAAAAGGGGGGGTGGGCATTACACTTCAGGAACCAGTGGGCAGAACGAAAAAAAGCCCCCACATGGTGTCAAGGGCAAAGAATCCAGAGAACATCACGGATTTCACGAGCTTGTCGTGGTTTTACCTCCATCCCCTGCAACCGATCACATTTACTGTGAAGGAACCATAACTGTGTCAAAATGTTGTTTGGGGAGCTTCAAGAGCCGGCTAAACTTCTCAGTCCCGAGCTGTCGCAGAGATAGAAAGGAGGATTTTCCTGAGGGAGAAATATCCCGCTTGTCTGCGTCTCTTCCCTGGCACTTTTCTGTAATTCATTTCATCACATTAAAATTGGGACCAGATATGTTTGCTGTGACAATGTTTGTTGAGTTCGGGGCAGCCAGACTGTCTCCCACAGTGGCCCGTCGCATGTGTACGAAGCTACAGACAAGTCGTCTGAAGGCTTGTACAAACACTGCACTTTACCTTACCAAGCGCTGTCAAGGAATCCGCTCGCACTGGGCTTAGGAAAACATCACACATGGAGAAATGTTCCTACCCTCGCCGTTAACTATTATATGTTTTAACCGAGAATCCAATTACAATTATAAGTGCCTTTTTTTTTTCATGCATAGGGCAGTCGTGACCACAAAATGTCCCAGTAGCCTCCCAAAAATATTCCACTGTTTTGAATGGAGGCTTAATGGGTTGATCAAAGGGCTCATTTAGCCAAACGATCCCTCTATCAACTCACAAGTGCTCGACTCGCACACGCCGCAAAGCACGAATGTGTCGTCAAATTAGCGCGATCCATGCATTTGAGTTCGCTCAATGAAAGCCTCTCATTTATTGTGTTATTTCTTCGTCGTTGTGTCTTTAAAACCGCTGCACATTGTTTGCTGTCCAAAGAACAAAGGAGACGCTAATGAGTGGCAGCAAACGTTCTCACATTCTTTACTTGGCTCGCACGTAAAGGTCATTAAGCGACTGAGGATAAAAGAATCGAGCAGCGGCACGCGCTTCTCCGACGGGTAGGTGAGTGCCGTGACACGCTTTTGATGTAAATGTACTTTAACGCTGGTCAAAATTCACTTTGAGTTGGTGGCACTGGCCGACGCGTTACGTGTAATGAGGTCGTTTCAGCCGCGTTTGTTCAGTCTCTGAAATGTCAAACGCACAAGACCATTGGCCTCATTTAGATAAAAGTTTAAATGAGTCTATTTCAGAAAAAAAAATAATGCCGTAGTTACTTTTATTCGGCGTTTCTTTTTTTAAAAGCACAGCGCCAGTTTCGGTGTAATAACCACACATTCAAATACTTAGTGGATGGAACATAAAGCTGAAATTTGACTATTAGCAGTTTGATGTGTGCTCTCATTATTCACAAGAGTAAAAATATTATGCTTTTCATTTTTTTCCAGCTCATTTATAGTTTCAGCGCCAAACAACTTGGTTATTATGCACATTATCGAAAGTAGCCGTGGTTCTATACCGTGGTTGATATCGATAAGATATTGTTGTGACAACTTGCGACGCCAATATCAGGCTGATGCAGTCACTTTAAAACTGCCAAGCTCCTCACAACAAATGTCTGCTGATGCATTATCACCTCGGTGTAACAAACCATTTGGAAACTGTGTGACAAGTATTCCACTTCCATAAATAAGAAATAAAGAGTCCATGATATGGCTTAGTTGAGTATTTATGTAATATTTACTGGATTTGGATTCCTTATTTGTTCGTTTTCCCAATATAGTGAGAAAGACCTGTGTCAGACAGATACAGAGTATGGTGTACGCTCATCCCCGCTCAATTCAAAGTATGTTGAGACTCGTTTCCTCTCATCGTATGTAGGGAAGTCCACCGCGACGCTTTGAATGTTGCAGGGCAGTGAGAAAGATCTCTGCACATGTAAATTGTTAGGTGAGCCGTGGAAAGTTTAGAATAAATGCCTATTGAAGATCATACTCGGAGACCGTGGACCTCAATGTCACTGCCAGTCTCCTGCAGACGCCAGAGGAATATTATGGCTCTGGCGGAAATTAATTGTGGGCACAGAGGGTTCCTCTTGCAGCACAAGACAACACTGGTGTCAGTGAGTTAATAAGGGCTGCTGCCTCTGGGCACGGGCCTGTGCCAAGTAAACATTAGGAATAACCCGCCAAAGGAATATTTTGTAAGGTGTCTTTGAGGCCTCACCCAAAGGTTCTTTGATTTTTTTTTATTCAAAAAAAGAAAATAAAGACTTTGATAGTTTCAGAGTCGGAGCGGCAGAGACAAGAATTGGACCCGACAAGAAAAACAACTCATAAAAATGAATGAGCCCCTAAAAGTCCTGGAAATGAGACCTCTTTACATTGAACGGTGGATTATTAAATGGAAAAACCGGAGCTGAATTCTTTCATATTTCTGCAAGTTACCAGCGAAGACTGCCAGCAGGAGAGGAATTACGTCTCTACAATAACACCTAAAGGTCAAACCATCATCTCCGCTATCAAAATGTCAACCCACCGCTACGATAGGACATCGAAATTTTGTAAAGCTTTTACCTTTGGTGAGACATCAAACTCTTAAAAGCAAGAGTGTGTGCCCCTCCTGCTGATAAGGGGATAACAGGGGCTCTCTGGGAGTATAAAGCAAGGTCCCTGGGTGGTCAAGTGGACTAAGGGCCTGTGTAGTGACGCTACTTTACAATGACCACCTCAGTAATGGCTCAGTGGAGCAGATATCATTATCTGTCATTAGTGATGCAAGTGTCAGTCACTAAAAAGACCATATTTGGACATTGGTATTGGTTAGATTTTGGTGTGTGTGTGTGTGTGTGTGCGTATATATATATATATATATATATATATATATATATATATATATATATATATATATATATATACATACATATATATATATATATATATACATACACATATATATATATATATATATATATATATATATATATATATATATATATATATATATACACATATATATATGTATAAATATGGAAGTCAGACGATGTACTATGCAGTTAAATTGAATTCATTGCTAAATACTTAAACAGCTGTCGTGAATTGTGAACCTCCGGTGGTACCAGAACTGCAAAAAAAATGTGAAAATGTGCACAGCGCTTGTTTCGTTGGAATCAAATCTGACAATTTCAATTATCAAGTGCATCACCGCTCAGACTATACCATATGCGTATGTGATTTATTTTTTTTTTCCTCGCATAGTATGATATCTGGGAACGTCACCTTCGTTTTCTCACCTTCCGTCAGGCCACTGGGAGAGAGCACATAAAGGTGATAAACTGTCACCTTTTTCTCTCAAGCTGGAGCTCCATTGGCATTGTCTTCGCTGAATTACATTATTCAAAGGAGGATCAAGGGATCTGTAATTCATATGGCTGTGAGGTTGCACGGTTAAATGCATTCGCTCCAAAAGCAAAAAAATTTAAAGTAGACGATGCATTAAAATGAATCAACCGTCTTTCGTCCATTAAAGTGTTCCATTCAGATAGACTGTCGACAACAAATGTGTTTCATACGTTTAGAGAGCATTCTAAATTTCACTCAATTGCACATTAGGTTAGCAGAATAACGGCATGAATGTATTTGGATGAGCAGAAAGCGCAGAACCACAAAGTGTATGAATACCTTCTAAGACATTTTGAGTTGCAGCTAAATTCTGTGAATTACCATTAACTGGACAGCAGGCTAGTGCTGTGACCTCTTTGGACTCTTGGTGATTAGCTGGGACATTTGGACCACAGTCGGTGCTGTATCTGGTCTATATGATGGCCTGAAGATGAGGTCCTTCCATCCAAGTAGTAGTAGTAGTAGTAGTAGTAGTAGTAGTAGACTAGCGGAGCGACGCACTTCTTGCATCAAAGAAAAGAGTCACGTAAAACATGGGGTGGTAAAAGAAGGAAATGGCAGAACATAATTAAGATTTTATTTTGGTTAAACATGTGTTTAATTATGTTTTTTTTGTGTGTGTGTGTAAAAGAATAAATTTAAAATGCTTTCACATTCCAAAAATATCAACATGGGAGGAAAAATCTGTGCCAGTGCGCCTCCGTCTCCTGTCTGTGTTGGGGATGTTGGACTTTTTGCCGATACGCAGCAGCAGATGTTGATATACGTTTTGTTATCTTACACATTTGAAAGACACACTCCTCATTACATTACATACTCATTAGTACATTTATTTGTGAAGATTATAATTGAAGAAACGTCCAGAAATGAGAGTGAAAAGGTACATTCAGTAAAAGGCCTTGATAATATGTAGAGGACATGGATAGCACTTTAACTGCTTAGTCATAATAAGATATGAGGACTTAAACTATTCAGTTTAGAAGGTTAAGAGGGACTAATTAAAGTGAAATTTGCTTTCGTGGCCATGAATGGCGTTAAATTTGTTGACTGCTGGCTCTCCATGTCTGTCACCTCTCAGTATGTCTGTGGTTCCAGCCCCAGTGCGGCGCACGGTGGGCCGTTGGTCCAGATGTCGGGAACGTAGTTGCCACATGATTTTGAGAAAGGCTCAGGCACAGTCCTGCTCCGGATCATTAGTCACAACAAGAGGTTAGCAAATGCTGGACTCTGGCCCCGGTGAGCAGTGAGTTTAACAGAAGGTCTGGCGCTCCGCTGTGGACCTCCCTCACCGTCTGGAATCGCAGAGATTTGCACTCACTTTTCCTCCTCTCAAGCATGATTAACATCGTGGCCATGTAAGAATCCTTGTCACCTTCCATGATTCTAAGGTTAAATCCACCAAGACTCATCCATTGTTGTCAGTCTTTTAGTTTTTTTCCATCCACTCTCTAATGTATTTACATAGAATTTATTTGATCTGCAGTTTTTCTGTGTTAAAATTCCTCCTGAACATTGTATAGAACATTGTATTGATCCCAAGCTACTTGAAACACTTGTTTGGTGTTCTACTTATACCCATAATCAATAAAGACACAAACAACTCTAATTGTGCATTGTTATTAACAACACTTTGTCTTTATACTTTAAAATTAAATTAAGATGTGATATGTAATTAATTAATTATAATTAATAAAAAAAAAAAAACAGCCAATTTCACGATCCTGACAGTTTGTCATCTTGTATAAGATCGTCATCTCATTTAAAAACTATTAAAGGTAAATCAGATTCTGACTCTGAGCGACAACTAAAATGCAACTGACATAAATAGAGGACGCAACACACTCACGGCTTTATTATACTGTGTAGTCCATGTATATGCATGACTTAAAGAGTAAACATGGATCAAACAATGAGACATTTTAGAATGTCAAGTATTTAAAAAAAAAAAAAGTACAAAGTTTTTACGACGCCGGTTTGGTTCTTCTCATCTTAACCCCATAATGAGTGTAATTTCACGCATCCTCAGCATTACTGTTCCTCTGAGCCGCACCTGCACTACTTACACACCGGTGGTGCTGATTAAAAAACAACTGACATCAGCAGTGGAAAAATGAACAAACGCCTCGTGTCACACTTCCGACCCCAGGGTGAAAGAGTGCAAATGAACGAGTGATCAGTTAGCTCACTATCCAATCATCAGTGTAGTGTCTTCCCTATTTTCTGCTCACTTGTGTCGGCAGCAAAGACTTTGTTCAAAATGTCAGCCACTGTGACTGTGCCTGTCGGCTCATCTTTGTCCTCCGCTGTCGCTTCGCTTCCTCCGCTACCCCATGTTTGTGCCTCGGCGCCCGGCGTGACAGATGTGCTTTTGACACCAAGTAAAACATCAGCTAAACTAGATTTATAGTGAACAAGTAAAGATAAAGGAGCAGCAGATTCCTTTTTTTAATGATTTGTCTTCATGTCATCTGAAACGCCCAATCCATCAAAACACAGCCACGTCATGTAGGCGTCTAAAATCATTTTAAACTGGTCCAAATAAATGGGGCTATCATTGCCACGGAGTGCTGTTTGTTGTTCAATGGCTGCCACACCCACATATCCACAAGACTAATGTAAACGATGTCCAGAAAATTACTAAATGATGTTATTATCTAGCTGTGGTTCAATAGAGACGTAGAGCTGTGTGTCATCCGCATATCTATGAACACGGAATCCGACCATTCTTGAATGGAGCCCCAAAGCATATACTTATTAGGCAAATAAATCGTGTCAGCATCATTCAGAACATTCTCTATTCCCTTTTTTGTTTGGTATATTCACCTTCCCTATCATTTCAGATGTGGTTTTACTTCCACTTCCCCTCCCTCCGCAGTCCCGTCAGCTTTCTTTACACGGCACAGCTCCCTGTTCTCTGTGAAAGACCAGACAACAGCTGTTTTGAGGACGAGATGTGAGAAGATTCCAGTTTGAAGGACACGACTTTCAAAACACTGTTAAAACACATGTTCTGAAAAGCCGCAGTAACAGGGTCAAAGCACGAGATGAATTTTGTGGTCGGTTTTTAAGGTAATGAAACAACCTGCCTGAGGTTTGTGAAGAAGCCAGTGTTGACTGCCCTGACCTTCACACCCTTCTTTTGTGCCGCACTGGATGATGATTACAATTTTTTCCTGAATTAGCACTGAAAGTTGTGAAGAAGCAGAACTGTAAAGCAAAATAAAAGACGGTGGGGGGAAGAAAGTTACAAAGGAAATCGGTAACTCTATAGCTCAACATTTTAAAAGTGATTGCACAGTGTAACCGGCTTAATTGTCGTGTTTGTTTGTTTTTTTGCAGGAAAAGACATGACAGGAGTCCAACGGGAATCCAGAACGATGGAGACCATCACCGCATCCACCAGGTAGGCTGTTAGTTCCCAGTGTTGGAAATGGCAATTTTCGCTGACTGAAAGCAAGCAAAGGAGAGGGATAGAAAGAGTGTGCCTAGGATGGCAAGCAGTATTTTTACTAGATCAGTAAGCAACACAAAAAGACACTTAATTATTAGTGCCGGATGTTTAACTCGAGGTTATTATTTTCAAATAGGGATTTTTTTTTTAACGGTTCCTTTATGTCGCAGACGGCAGCTAGGCTGCTGGCTTTTTCTGCTGCTGCTTCATTTTTAATCCACTTCACTTGATCAGACTGTTGTTACTATGCAAGGCACGTGGTTGTAAAACTTCAGTGTACCTTTACAGTGTACGTACTTCTTTGTTCTCCTCCATCGGAAGTGTGGAGAGCTTCCTCGGGAGCCGGCTGTGAGAACAGTTCCTGTGTCCGCACCGGTGTCTCTCATCAATCAATCAGTAACGTCACCCGGGAACACATAGGTCATCTGTGTAACAATGAACTAATGAGACATAACTAATGAAGTATAACAACGAGTGGTCAATAGAGGTACTTGACATTAAACCCTCAAATAATATAATTATCTCTCATGCCAGTTGACAAAAGGCGCTTCTGCGGCGGCCGCATGACTCGGGACGTTTTTTTTACCCAAGACTTTCTGAACGATGGTGATATAAGTAGCATGGGAGCGTTTAAGATTATTTTTGACAACACATACACGGTGTGTGTTACATTTACACTATGACACGAGTAATGCAACACTTTCAGTCCACCGTTTTCTGAATAACACACTCTTTATTGCCATATCTCGTCGTATAACATGTCCTCCACGCAAAAGAATTCCTTATTGCAGTGTGTGTATCTTGAGGACAGTGGACAATGTGTACACACTAAGCAGCTTCACAAGGATACCAGATGGTTTCACTCATTGTTAAGATGTAAAAAAAAAAAGAAAGAAAAAGGACTCAATTCATCACCTTTCATTGTTATTTTCCAATAGAGTTTAGACTTTGCATTGTATGACTAAATCTAAAGCAGTGCTTCCTTGGTACAGTCTATCTGGGTCTTTGGTTTTGAGTCATTTGAGTGACCTTACTTAAAGTGTTCACTTGGTGGATTCCAATGATGCCAACTTCCAGACCTGTACACAACAGGAAATAGCCATTCATTAAAATGAAGAGATGTAAGTGACCTTGAACGGAGGCCATTAAACTTTTCATCAGAGCAGACAATGATCTGTGGAGAATGCCGGTATGTTCTGGAAGAAAATCTGTGGTGCAAGCTTTTCATTTTTGCGATAGTTAGTGGTTAGTTAGTACTGATTTTAAATATTAAATGTCTGCTGTCACTGAAGTACATTGAGAATTGTCTTGCACATGCAACTCAAAATTTAAAAATAATCGATGTGAGCCACAGGAGTAAGTTCACAACGAGAGTTACTCAATAACACAGCTGTTTCGATGCATATTTTTGTGTGTTTTTTTTGACAATATGAGGGTAGCATGTTTTGTGTTTTCTACCAACGAAGAGGACAAAAAAAAAATGGCGCTGACTCAGGTTTGCAGCTGCTTTCTCCCTCAGCTGTGTTCTGCTCTAGTGAGCAACAGTCACACGAGTGATTCTGACTGGCCTTGACCTAGGACCATATTTTCTCACCAGGTCTAGTTCCACCTCACTGGGTGCATATTGCCACTTATGCACTTAACGGTATAGTGTGCTTTCCCCTTCTTTATCTTCTCGGTCGATCCTGCAGATGCCTCACCAACTTCTTTTTTGCATCTCGTAGAGTCCGTCCCATCACTCACTCTGTGCGCTTTCTCTTTTTACTGACTTTTACTCCAACTCTGTGTCGATTTGTGCTCATAAATTCTTCATCCGGCTCCCGAGTCATAATTTAATCATCAGAAGTAAGAAGCAGAAGAATGTTCGACTGCTCATCTTTTCTTTTTTTTTTTTTCTTGAGATTTGCATAGTCATGTCCGGTCTTATTAATAGAGGTACTTGAATATCACAATGGGAGATTTGTATTGTTTTCAAGTTTGAAATGTGATATAATGTACGGCTGTCAGAAGTCATAAACAGGGAGGAAAAGGAGAAATGTGGTAGGAGTACGAATAGAGCTCCGTGACGGTGAAATGTTCTCCCGTTAGCCTCTCTCTGATTGTTTAGCTATCAACAATCTTCTCTGGTGAAGAGATGAGTTGTGTGACATAATTGTCTAGTTTATTTGCCAGCGTAGTATCCTGTCAGGTGGTGCTACCGTTGTTGTGTGACGCTAGCTATGTCTGGCAAAACACAGCTAGTGCTAGCATGGTAGCTGTTGAATCGAGCTAATGCCGTAGTCCAACTGAGATGGGCAATTGGTCAACTTGAGGAGTCCGAGTATACATGTGTTGGAGGTAATCAATTTATTGACCGTGTACTTCTGACTCCGCCTCCGTAGGTGGCGCTGTATCTCTCTATAAGCTAGTGCACATTGAATCCATTTCTTGTTAACCTGTATGTCACAAAGACAAACAGTGAACGGTGAGATGGATCGTGCCGTGGATCTGTATGTTTTCATACCCGCTATCTTGTCTCTTATAGAAGGGCAGCCCGTGGCCAAGTGGAAAGGGAACTTGATTTGTAACCGGAGGGTCGCCGGTTCAAATCCCCACCCGGCCAAAAAAAGGGCTGGGGTACCCCTGAGCAAGGTACCCAACCCCCAATGCACTCCAGTCCGACTAAGCGTATACGTCCAGGTATGTTAGTCTGACTAAGACTAGCTCAATTTAAGTCAGAAAACCAAATTATTGTCTTAGTCCGCTCAAAATCTGACCGGTTTAATTATTACTTCATCATAAAGCAGTGAGAATGTGTTTCACTTCCGACTCAGACTCTTGACTCTGATTGGCATCAGTGACGTCACAGTTCACGTACAGGTGATGCAGGTGTGGGAACAACAAATGGGAATTAGTGAGTTAGTCATCGCCCATGTGCAGCGGCTTCATCCATTTCTGTGCACGGACACATTAACGGAGACCACCTTGACCCGATGAAGACGCATCAACTGTTCCAGCCCTCGCGGCTCAAGTCAGGACCACGGTGGCAAAGTCATTGCGGCGTCTCTGGCTAATGGTGCTAATATTTGTGTGGGCCATAAATAATGCTAACAAATAACCACGTGAAAAGAATTAATGAAAAGCAAACAGAAGTGGAGCAGCGAGATGCATGGTTATACAGAGTAACGACAAATTACCCTTGGGGGGATGGTAGTGGGATGAGGGGGCTTCTGTGCAGTCATTACTCTGTACAGCAAGCACGGTCTGGCTAACACCTGTGTTTCTCTCCGATATGCCTCACCCTAATTAGCCCACACACACCCTGGGGATGCTCCGACTCACAAGACCCGGGCTGGGGGAGGGGAGGGTTCGAGGGGATGGGGGGGGGGGGGCGATTTGGGGAGGGCATACAAAAGTTAAGGTAGAGGGGAAAAAAAGGGTAAGTAGAGACAACAGAGAGACTCGTAGTTGAGTTCACTCATGTGTCTGTGAAGGATACTGTTATGACTTTCAGTCAGAGCGAGCGAGGAGGTGGCATAGGCATAGGCAGCGGTTAACTGACATCTGCTGACAGTGGTGAGAACTGGAGGTTGAGAGGCGGAGGAGTCACACACGCCTCTCAGCTTCATTTGCACTCACCCCATGGTTCGAGAGTGTGGAATGGAATGTTTGTTAATTTCAGATGTTACTTTTATCCTTGTTAAGAACACCTGGAACCCCTGCCCAACCTATTACGCCGCCGCTCTTCTCACTCCCAGCGATCACACGCTTCCACATCGTCGTCCCTGACAACTGCGACCCGACGGTCCGTCTCTGTCATAGAGGTGTCTCGGTGATAACTTCATGTTGTAACACGTCTAATAAGTTTGAACTTTACTGATTATCACTTCTTTCACTCGTACACTCGGGCTCCTGTTCCACTATTTGACGTAGCCAAACTGCTTTACGCTGCATATTTGATTTTTGTTTGTTATTATTGAGACGATATGTCTTTTATAAATTAAGTTAGGATTCAATATGAGTCATAGTCGTCCTTCAGTTTGACGGTTGTGGGTTCAATACCAATGTTTCGCCGGTCTACATGGCGCTGTGCCCTTGGGCAAGACACTTGCTCCCGATGACTGACTGGCAGCGTGTGAATTGGGTTTTGAAAAAATGTGTGATGGAGAAAGTGCTGCACATAGATGTGCTGTGTGAATGTGTGAGGGAACGGGTAAAAATGAATACAGACATGTACCATTTTTTAACTGATGAATGAAAAGGGCATCAGTGTGAGCGGGTTACTCTATTGATCCTGCAGAAGGGAAAATAATTAAAAGAGAGTTAGTAATGGAAGATGTACACCTATTACATAAAACTATTGGTATCTTAGATTTGATGCTTACAATGGGAAGAAATTGTAATAGTAGCCTTTTTTTTAGCCTATATTGTTAATATGGAACCAGCATGTTATCCCAGCCATGTCATTATGTAATTAACAACAAAAAAAACAACATTTTTTTTTTTGCAGTGCTGTGAAGCAAAGCTGAATGAAATACTGTTCTTTCATTGTACACTCGGACTCCTGTTTCCAGGATTGATCCCTGTACAGAAGTGTGCGGTTTCATATGCCTCCTTTCTCTCTCTGTCATCACACACACACACACACACTCAGGTTTGTGCCGATACCCTTCTTAGAACACTGCATCCCCAACCTGGAGTTATTGCCTCACCCTAAACTTAACATAACCACAATTCAAATCTTAAGCAGTTCGTCAGATATGACGTTCGGCCTTGTTGGGACCAGGTTTTCATTTCCGTGAGGACTACTGCTTCTGACAAGGTCAGGTTTATGCCAGAAAAAGGGTCCTGAAGGGGTCGCAGATACAAATACACACACACACACACACACACACACACACACACTGGACTGTGTTTCTGTTCAGGCTAAAAGCCAAGACGTTCATTCAAAAAATTGAAGTTGACATTCAAACATTTTGTCAATGTATTGCCGATCTCTGCCAGGAAACTCTACCTCTCTGGTGTGTGTGTGTGCGTGTGTGTGTGTGTGTGTGCGTGTGTGGTCCTGAGCCACATGGCAATATGATCCATGCTTGTCTTAAGAGTCAGCATGTGGGGGATTAGTGCTCTCCCATCTCACTAAGTTGCTCACTGTGTATTTACACATCTTCATTAACTCAAACTGGCCATATCCACATCCTGCTTTGTTAAAACATTGTGAGTTCTCCCCTGAACCATGTATAGGAGCCTTAGGAAAACAATTTGTGCTTATTTAATAAGTTGAATTACAGTGTGTAACACAGAATTGCTAAGGAAGCAGTGGGTAACTCAAGATTGCTGTGTATCATAAATCAAATGTACACGTGAAGCCTATAAATAAATGTAAATGTCCTCATGAGCTCTCGAGATGGGTGGTTTGTGGCGACGAAAATTACTCCATTTCCAAACATACAAGGTGTTGGAGCAAGTGAAAGTGTGTTAATGCGGAAGAGTGCGAGCAGAGAAGTAGAAATTGTGGTTTTCCTGGGCCTCGGTTTGCTGAAGGAAACTACACCATAGTGGAATTTACACAGAATTCTGCTTGCTTTGCACATGTCAACAGAAACCCATTTATTTGGCAATTATTATTTATTTTTATTTTATTTGCCTGATATCTTCATATTTGGATGAAACCAAATGTTTCCCACTTCCCCTTTTACGCTTCCTGTTTTATCATATCACCTCTCGCTTTCACTTTGTTTTCTCTTGACGTTTATCTTCCATCATAAAGCTCCTCCTCTCCTCTCCTCTCCTCTCCTCTCCTCTCCTCTCCACACTGAGACAGATCTGAGACTCCTCTGGTGGTGACAGAAGTAGGCTGCCGTTTCGCCACTGCGTCTGCCCAATCAGCGGCGATCTGCATGGTAATGTGTGGCAGGGGCGGTATAATGAAGTTCCCAGCTTGCCTACTGGAAGGCTATCCTCCGGTGTGCGGAGTGATTTATCTCCTCTGTCAAGAGCCAGGACAGCGAGGACTTGTCCTTCCCAGTGGTCCCCGGGAACAGGAGTTGAGCGGCGCCAGATAAGAGATGGGAGAGCAGCTCGCTCGCGAAACATGAAGCGGCATACGTAAATTACATTACACAACGCAAACAATAGCGTACACAAGACGTAAATCTGAAACCTATTATTCACATCCAAAATAAATACTTCTACGTGTTTAGCGGGACCTATAACTGACACTCATTTGTCCCCTGTCCCGCCTATCCGTCACACTCATCCTGCCCAAAGCGACGCGACAGAATCCACGTTGGTGATTTACAACTCTTTTGTGATGTAACCGCAAACAAAACCTAATAGTCCTGTCATCTCTTCGTATGCAGAAGAGGGGCCACAAAAAAAAGAAGAAAAAGAGGGGGGAAAAAAAATAAAAAAATCTACACAACAAAACAATGTAAGACGGTCCCAAGATACTTGTTTGCACACTTGCTGTGGATACTGCTGCATGTGAGCCATTAGGAGCACGGAGAGGAAACGACACGCTGGTTTGTCAGCTGACATCTTTATAGCTTTGACACTCTTTTTTTGGTTTTTGGAGCATCATGTGTTCTGCGTTGCGTTTGAGGTCTAATACATAACAAATATAGGGCTAATTATTAATGTTAGGCAGTTTTTATGAGTTGGAAGATTGGACGGTTTTAAAAACAGAGCAGGGAGTTAACTCTCTGCTGCGGGCGTCATGTCGGATGACAAATTGGTGAAATGTCCCACTAAAAGTTTTCAGCAACATCAGCGCTTTCAACTCATCACTTTCAACACAGCGCGGCACGACTATTCCGTTGATTTATTTATCCCTGAGGTTATGGGCCGATGCTGAAGGCAAAAGCTGGCTGTGTCATTAAGTACGAGCGTTCTATGTTTTTGAACGTTGACGATCGCCATGGTCATCCGTGACAGCTTGTTTGTTGTTCTTGGTGTTTCGCTTCAACTGAAGCGCTTCTCATTCACATTTGAATGGAGCAGTGTTGCCCGACTGCATTGTGGGTCAGTCCAGAACTTCAAAATGTCCAACTCTGCAAACATCAGCTCGAGCGTGAGCCAGTCGAATCACGTTATGCAAATATTCCAGGTCGGGCGCTGGAGGGAGCGCTGGGTAGACTTGTTGAAGGTGACTGTGACCTCACAGAAATACTTTTTTGGCCAGTTGCTGTAATTCTTGTTTTTTTTTCTGTAAGATTTTGGAAGGAGAAGTGATTTCTGACTGGCTTTTGTTAAAGCCCCAGTGTGTAACTTCTGTTGCCAAAACACTGCTCGTGTCGCTACCACCCTCTTCCTGTTTTCACACTCATCTGATTCTTCTCTCTCTCCTTGTGAACATCTTATAGTTTCATAGAAAAACAGCAGCGATAGCTGAATTATGGTGTTTGAAGCATGATTAAAAGACGTAGTGACATGTGTTTTTTTTGCCCTATGCTACATACATCATCACAAACTAAATATTCTGGGATGAATCTTTAATTACACTTACATTGCCAGTGTTTTTTTTTGTCTCCCACCTCTCTTCTTCTCCATAATTAAAACAAATGAACAAAGGCAGGGGTTCTCGTAACCTGATTTGGAAAAGATCAACCTCATTTGTGAGTGAATTAAAATATAAAGCTGTGGGATTTATTACGTTATTTCCACTGTGTATTCTATAAGTAGGATAAAAGTTTTTTCATCCTTTAAACAAATAATAATAATTAAAAAAAACAACTAGTTACACTATCCAAAAAAAATGTGTGCAACGAGAGGAGATTGACGTGGTGTTCTGTGTTCTCGAGCAACGCAAAGTGTAATTCTCTCAACAAAAAGTGTGAAGGCAGCGTTCTCCAAAGGTTTTCAAACTGAGAGTAAAATACCCAAATTAGAGCCATTTTGAGTTTGTCACAGCACTAATTTGCCTCAACTTGAGAGTTTTAAACCTTTCACTTACTTCCGTATTTTAAAAAGCAGCACACACGTACCAATGTACCAAAGATAGAGTTGAAGAATTTTGAGAAAATTTGCCTCTGCATTGAAGCAACGGAGACGTCGTATCGTTTCTTGTGTTATGTCATTTTTAAGTGAAATCTAAAAAGTAATGGTTAATTAGTCTTATCAACTATTAATAATACATATTAAGACAATGAACAATCCCCGATTAGCAATTGCATATAATCAAGAGTTAATATTACTCACTTTTTAAAAGTAATCAGTTGTGAAACGTTGTTAGAATTGTCTGGTAGGCTGTACCTAATTTATTTAAGTTTGGGCATTTCTTACTCAAAATATGGGGTCGAAGTCAAATTATTATCTCAGTTTTATTGAGTAGATTCTATAGGTTGTTTTTTGCATTGCTGATGCAGGGACACCTTTAATTGCTGCGCATGCTTCATTTCTATACTTTTCTTGTCTCCCACAGTTAAAGAAACACAGATTACATTAATTGGTACCACTAAATTACCTGTATTGTATCACTGGATTACCTGTGATTGGCAGCTGGTAATCCAAATCACACCCAACGTAATGAGTTTTACAAATAAAACTATTATCATTACTCTCCTTCACAAAGAATCTCAACAGGGATCTCGGTGCATCCTCACTCAGTACGTTTACATGCACCGTGTAATCGAGGTAACGCCGTAGTCCGACTAAGATGAGCAACTGGACCACTGGTCGAGTCCAAGTGTCCGTGCGGAGGAGAAAAATCTATTTATTGGCCGTGTACGTCCGACTCCGCCTCCGTAGGTGGCGTTGTCTCGCTCTAAAAGCTAGTGCGTATTGCATCAGTGAAAGATTGGCGAGAACAGTCTTACTCCAGTCTGACTAAGCGTGTACATGCACGAGTAATCAGACTATGAATCACCCACCTAGCTCGAATTTAGTTGGACTTGTGTTTAAATGAAATTAAGAAATCAGACTTTGGAGAGTGTGTGTGTTTAAAGATTAAAGATTAAATGTTAATATCAGGTAGGAACAGGGCCTCAGCTCAAGAGGACTTTGTTTTTGTTCTTCTTCACAAAGGTAAACATATTTGATAAATACAGCATCATTATAATGATGTAATGATGGTATTACCAGAGATGTGAACAGCTTTGTCACTTGTCTTAACAACGACAACAAAAAACCCTACAGGACATCATTATAGATACAAGGTAAACATTCACCACGTTCCCTCCTCCCATTATTCTTTTTTTTTTAACCAGGCATCAGTGGCAGGGCACAAGGAGAATGGAAAATGTTTTCCATTTGAGAGTCAAAAGGATGGAGTGTAACCCTCTTGTTCACTGTAGCTCATTATTAGGAAGCGTTAACAAGTCTGTGTTCAGGCAGAGGGAGAATAAGTACATAGTAATTGACTCCTGGCCTCTCTCATCGCATTAGAGCCTCGATAAAACGGGCTCTGCTTTCGCAGGCGTGCAAGATGACTGAGGGAACCATGCTTGTCTCATTTGTCATCAGAACTGCATGAAAGAGGAATAAGGCCCCGGCAGATGAACCGCAAAGCCGCGTTATAATGGACGCACTGTACCTGCGTCTTCGTCCCCATCGCCGCGTCGTCCTCATCAGTGATTTGAAAGGGGCTTTTGTGTTGACAGGGTTTTCACAGCACACCGCGTCATTTTAACATTCAATTGCACACACACACACACACACACACATATTTATGCACACACAAACTGTGACTTGAATGTTGAAGACATGTCGGGTGCAGAGCACAGCCGTGGTTTCCGGGAGCAGCTGAGGCTGGCGTGTGTCTGAGCAGGCTCCTTAGAAGCAGGCGAGGGTGACAGCGTCAGCTTGGCTCTCCTAATGAATGTCTCACTTCCCCCGGCGCACTCCCTTCACTCTCCCCTTGCAGGCACCTAGCACCCTCCGCCTACAGGCCCCACATTTCACCGGTCGACAGCTAGTGCCATCATTGCTATGACCTCATGGCCTCCCAACCTCGCCTGCGGAGTCAGTGTCACTTTAGTTTTGGCAAAGGCTGGGGTTCATGGGGTGGTGTCAGGGCACCGTGAAGGGTAAATAGATTAATAGAAGCTAATGAGAGACAGAGGAGCTGTGCCGTGGATTCGGACCAAAAAAAGAAAAGAAAAGAAAAGAAAAAAGTGTTTGTTTGTGTCTTTGCTGTATGACATTACAGCGAGACGGCACAGCAACAACACACGCGCCGTGCTTATTGTCAGGGACCTTGTGTGATGTTTAAATATTCTCTTTTAGTCTATTTTCATACGCTAATGATAATAAAAGTCACAGACACTAAACAAGCACTTAATTAGGAACACTGTGCTAATACTGGGCCGGGTCTCCCTTTGCTCCCAAAACAGCCACAAGCTATTCTACACAATGTTGTTGTCTTTTGAGGTTGTGGTCAATGTTGACATGACTACCGTCACTTCACTTCTGTCATTATGTCCACGGCACATTATATACCGTTATATAACACATGGTTTGACTGTATTTCAAATAGACTTTATTGCTTTATTGATCTGGTCTCGAGGGGGCCGGCCAAGTGGAAAAAAAAAACAAAAAAACGGTAAGAATATGTGTGAATATTTCACCGAATTTCAAAATAAAAGTGTCTGTGTCGATATGGAATAATATAAAGTTAAAAAAAAAAAAAGTATGATGCAAAATTAATCTATTATCAGAAATAAAGCATTATAACTTATTACATGGCGGGCCGCATGTGGCCCACTGGCCGTATCTTTGAGACCTCTGAAATAACAGTCAAGACATGAGTTAATCTTTGTTACGGGAAATGTATAAAGATGACAAACGGAGCTGAACAGACATTGTTAAATTTATTTACAACAAAACCAGCCAGAGAATCTTTTTCATTTGGAAATTGAAAGCTTTGGAATCAGAACCAATATAAAAACTTATTCTGGAGCCCAGGAAGTCCTTTCAATTATGCACAACAAGGCTCACTCCCTCTTTCATAAATTTGAACTGTCCCCTCAAGGCAGATCTATAGAAAAGGGTTGTTTTGTCTCCAATGGAATATTTGTATTGGCAATTTAAAAGAGTACGCTGGATATAATGGATATTACTCACATTCGGCATTAAAACGATGAATTGGTATCCTCAGGTTTCTGTTCTTGGCTGACGGGACTAAAACCCACGTTGGTCCTCTTGATATTGTAGCCCATCATCATCAAGGTTTTGGTTAATCCTCAAACGCTGTTTCTGTTCACCACATTTGTAAAGAGTCTGCGTTTCTGTGGCCTCGATGTCGGCTCGAATCGGCCTGGCCTTTCTCCGTGTGTCGCTCATCAACGAGACGTTTCTGTCTGCATCGCTGCCGTTTTTTTGCCCCATTTTCATTAAAGTCCCAGGAGGTGATTATTTATAACATTATAATGTAAACTGACTGGGCGAGTATAAGTCATTTGTTTTATAAATAACAAACTAAATGCCACGTCTGATACAGTTATCCCTCTGTTTCAGCTTTTTTTTTTTTGTATTTTCAGTGACGGTGATATGATTGTGCCTCTATTTGGTCTTTGTGAACCAAAAATGACATGACATCATTTGTCCGGCAAAACTATCAGACCTGACTGAGGGAGGGTTAGGACATGAGGCGTTTATCTGCGGTCGACCTAAAACCTTTCGCGGCGTCGTCTTTGTGTTCTCACTCATTTAATCACACTTGCATCAAACACGACGGGACTTTAAACCGCTATGTAAACCGACTCGTTTATACACTATTGAGTAAAGCCTCCCCATTCATGGCTTAATGGAGTGTACAGCGACTCGCCCTGAACATGTTGGTCAGGTTTGTTCAGCGGAAAAGCGCAAACACGTTCAGTGTTATTGGTCATTCGAGCACTTAATGTAATGACTGTGATGACTGGACAAGCAGTGATTGTCCCTCGTTTTAGTTGTTCCTGTCTCTCCCACACGATCGTGTACAGTACGCACTGTAGCACAAATGGTATCATTTCCTACTATCTGGCAAATTTGCTGGTGGAATTTCCCGTTCCATCGTCTCTCTTTTGATCAAATCTTGCTTTTTTTTTTCTTTCTTATTTTTTCATTTTGTTGCAAATCTCTCTACCTGTCTCTTTTCTCTGATTGGGGGTTTTCTATGTGGTTATCCGAGGCGCATCTCTTACCTACATGAGCAAGGTGACAATTATGGGATCTGCAAGCCGAGAGGAGATGCTCATCGACATCTATAATCTGTGGGAACCCCTGTCACACGCGCTCACACACACACACACACACACACACACACACACACACACACACAAAATCATCATGTACGCCTACCAGATGCAGCATGCACAAACACACACACACACTTTACCACCTCCACATGTCTCCTGCTGTTCCTCACACACAGGAATGGAGAAAGCGAATCCAGCAGCCTGACAGACAGACAGACTTACAGACATATCATTATTCAAGCGTCTCCGTCCGTGATGGGCGGGTTGTGTGAACGATAGCAGGGGTAAGGACCACAGCTTTCAGTCCAAAGTCGCAGGTGCGGGGCGAGGGAATGACAGCAGTAACTTCTCGTCCTCAAGGATAGGTTTTTGCAACAAATGAACAACATGGTCAAGTTTTTTCCTTTTGTTTTGGATACAAGGTCTACAGTAAAATATTGTAAATTACATTACAATTATAATAAAAAAAATAAAAAAAATAAAATGCCTGATCTGGCCCGCCATCCAGTTATATCTGGCCCCCGATTGTCCCTGGTCTTGGTCGTGCTCGGCAGTGACAGATGACCGTTGTGGTGATATTAGCATTTGTGATGATGGAATCAGAAAACAGAAGAGTTGCCTCAAAATGTCATGTTTTTGACCAAGATGGGACATCTCGATATCTAAAGAGGCTGTTCAAACTCTGATGTGGTGAAAACTTGTGAAACACAGCCAGACTTTTATTTTGAAATAGCCACAGGAATCAAAAATGATTCAGTAAGGTTACGTGTCACAGCTAAAGCTTGTCCTCCCAGTGGCGTACATGATAAGTGATGTGTCAGCAGCTCAGCCTTCTTCTGAGGAAAAGTTAAGTTAGTTTTTATTAATCCCCTTAAGGAAAGTATTCCTCTGCATTTTGACCCATCCTAGAATTAGGAGCAGTGGGCTGCCACACTAAGTAGCGCCCGGGGAGCATTGGGGGTTGGGTACCTTGCTCAGGGGTACCCCAGCCCTTTTTTTGAATTGATTTGAACCGGCGGCCCTCCAGTTACAAGTCAAGTTCCCTTTCCACTTGGCCACGGGCTGCCCAGAAAAGTAACCAAATGATCTTCAGGTGATGCAGTATGCTACCCAACATCTTCATGACTTCACCTCAACATTTGTACCAACTTGTCCTCAGGACGGGTCGTCCTGCACTCGGTCACTCGTGGTCATTTTCTCCGTCGAAGGCGGTTCTCACCGTTCCAGTGCAAAATCAAGTGATCCAGCATAACAACATCTTCCAGTGCTCGGTTTTCTTCATCTCTGTCAGCGCGCTCTCCAGATGTTCAAAACACTTCTTTCTCTTTACACCCTGTCTCCCCTTTCCTTCACTCCTGGCGTAAGACCCTGTCTGGACCTAAACAGGAAGGGCGTGGCGCTGAGGTGGCACACCAGGGTCGCGACCTGGCCTCCCTCCCGTCATTAGAGCCTCCAGCTGGGCCAGGACTTCCGTTGATGTGGTCCACCAAGGAGGGGAGGCAGGGGAGGGACATCCCCTTAATTGTACCCTGGGTCATATCGAAAGGAATGTCTGAGGTCTGAGGCCTTGTTACACGCACACACACACACACACACACACGCACGTAGACACACATCGGAAAACGCTCATATACACACGCTCCGTCTCCCTCTCTCATGCTCTTTCTCCTCTGCCTCTCGTTCTCCTGTGTTCTCCACCTCCCATACACCCACCCCTGCGGAGAAGGCCACTAATTGGCACATTGGCTGCCAGTGTGGGTGTGGAGGGAATGTCAGAGCGCCACGCCATTGCAAGGAACCCACAGACATCTCCAGAGCAATATGGGGACCCTGGGGAGAAACGAGGAAGATGAAGAGCACCCGCAGCTTCTTTTGACCACTACATAATAATAATAAAAAAAAAAAATAGGTAAAGAAATAAGATGCAGTGCTGTGCGTCGGTATGTCACGGTTGGTGCCGAACAGCCAGGTATTTGTTTCAAGTACATTTCACGCATTGTTTTCTTTCTTTCTTGGATATAAAACGCGCTGGATCCGCTGATGAAATGGTTTTTGTTCTCATTATTTCCCTTGTTACCTTTGCTGCTTTGAAATATTAGGAATGCAAAACCATTTATATTATAGGGGGAAAATAAATCAGGTCCAAAACCAAGTCTCCATCCTCTGGTGACATTAAATAGAGGAAGAGTAAATTCAGTCCAGACCATAAAGGACTCTGCATTCTTTGCCAGACAGATAAATAAAAGTCCTTTTATAATTGGGCATTTTATAAAGTTTTTACAGGGCCTTCATCCTCTCTTTTATTGACTACTCGTGCCATCTGGAAGCCTTCGGCGGTGAAAAAAATTGTCTACAGTAGTTTGAAGGTTTTTCAAACCCTATTCCCACACAGGAGCAACACAAACACGAAGTACACACGTCCCTTCCATTTCCTCATGATTTAAACACTAATTTTCAATTACCACACACATTATATAAATACAAAATCTGTCTAAGTCATTTAGTCCTCAGCTGAGAACAGTAGCATGTATGTGGCACAGCATTTGATGACTAAGCCAAGAATTCTAAGCACTCTCGGTGGCGTCCTATTCAGAACAGTTAATGGGCACTTTATTGGATTAAACACTCCTAATTTTTCACTTTTTAATTCCTTGAATGTATTACTGCAATAATGCCACAGATGAATACGGCCTTGGATTTTAAAAGACGGTGGATTTAGTCGCCGCGTATGTTTTAGCCACTAAAGGAAAAAAAAAAAGGAGGGAAAAATGTGTAAGAAATAGTTTCCGATTTAAGGGTCTACAAATGGATATACAGAAACCTTAAAAACTGATTAAGTGTAGATCTCCTGTTAAGTCACGACAGACGGACGGCAACATTAGCAGCAAGTAGCTTCAGGAGTGAATTTTAGTGCCGGTTGTTCAGCAGGTTGATGGAAAGAACTTGTGTTTCTTGTCTTTGTGATTCTTTCTGATTAACCTCCTCCTCCCCCAGAACACGTGACACACGCCTGTCATAAAGTAACGCCCGGCGATCGGCTGAAGGTCACTGTGAAACAATGGCAGTTCTCCAGTTTCAGCCTAAGAACAGGGTGGAAAGTGCCAGGCCCTGACATAAAGACAGAAATAGAGGGGTGAGGAGGGCTGGTTAGAGTGGGTGGGAGGATAGGAGTGGGTGGCTATTGGTGCATGTGAACTTGCGGTGGGCTGAGGTGGGGGGGGCCTAAAAGGAGGGAGAGCAGGTCAGTGACTGATAGTCCACATGGGCTGGTGGAGCCTCGGCCTTATGGAGCATGCAGCCAACTTTCCAGTCAACACATGAGTCAGTCAGCAGAGATGCGCCCAAAATAAATGGCGTCCCTGTTTCAGGCGGAACCACACCCTCTTGTGGTTTCTTAGAGGGCAGAGTGGGCAGGCTGCGCGACCGCCCCTTTGGGGTTTCTGGGGCTGGGGATGGATCTGAATGGGGAGGCGGAGTGAGAGGCAGTGGGTGGTGTGTAGGGGGAGCACGGGGGCATATTTGAGTTCCCAAAATGGCAACATTAGGGTGAGGTGCTGGCAACCCCTCAGTCTTTTCATTGTTTATTGTTTACCCGCACCAGGGACAGTAAACAATGGCACGCCCTCTCTTTGGGCACTCTGTGGCAGAGGCTGGAGCTGAGGCTGTGGGCAGGGCGTTCTGTGAGCTCCTGCACACCACTTGTCTCTCATGGACGGACGGGGCTGAAATCTCATTTGCTGTCTCTTTCCTCTGCGTTGTTTGTCACTGCCCTCCCCGCGCTGCACACTCTTTTACTGAGAACTTGCCTTTTCATTCAACCAAACCCCCCCACCACCACCACCACCCCCTCCACATCTCTGTTTTTCTACAGTTAAAATTCCAGTGTGAATGACGGTCAGTTGTTGACTCTTTTCTAAAATAGGTTGCCGAATGCTTAAGCGAGACACCGAGTTGTTTGGTCAGTCAGAGGTTAGCTGCCCCGTTAACACCTTGCCCCCGTCTTATATTTTTGTTTTCCACAATCCACACACACTCTCTTCTCTCTCTCTCCGTCTTTCTCTGCGTCTCTGTGCATGTCCCCACCCGTGATGGCTCTCGTTAGCTGTCATGTGTCATCTTTATTAGCACTCTCTGTGAGTCAGAGGAGTGACAAGAGAGAGCTGGGAGTCGGTCTTTCATTACCCCTGGCGACGGAAGTGTCATTCTTCCCATCTATTATTCATATTCTCTTTAATTTAACCAGGTAGAAGTGGCCGCGCAGACCCAGTGCTCACAGATACAGTCTCCCCCGGCAAGACAAACATGGACAGGGGAGTTTTTTTCATTTGAAGCTGTTCCCAGTGAGTCGATCTGCTTGGTAGCTGTCAGGAGACGGAGCCTGTAGATGTTCGACTCAGAATTCGAGACCTGAAAAAAATGAAATGACATGTGTACCATCTGTTATAAATATTGTCTATATAGGCGGCACAAAGTTGTCAAAAAAAAAAAAAAAATATTGAAGGTCCAAACTTTGTATTCACGAAGGGCTTGATGTGATTGTTTATGTTAATACAAAAGTGCTCGTCTCCTTTTCATGCTTGAAAAGAGAAAATGCTAATCATTGCATAATTAATTAGATGGATACAATTGTTGTTTTTCTTTTGTTTGTTATCATGTTTTTTTTTTCCTTTTGCAGACTTTTTTTTTTTTCCTCCTTTTTAAATTTGCCTAGGGAAAGAAGGAAATCTTCAGGGAGTACCACCTTGCCTGCGTTAGATAAAAAAGATCAAACTGCAAGCATACATCCTTTAATGCAAAACGCACACCGCACACACGCCAGCACAAGCTCGAGCTGAGAATCCAACAGAAACCACCCAAAACACACAGTGACTAAAGCCTTTAGGAGCTCCAACTTCTCAAAGTTGGAATGATGAGAAGTACAAGGAGAGCGGGAACGTGAGAGACAAAGGAAGAGGCAAACAGAGGGAGAGAGAGAGTGAAAAACACATTACATCTGCTAGCCTAGAATTAGAGCATGAACGTATTGTCACTCAGCAGAATGTTGCAAACTTCAGGTTCCCTCAAAAACGGGGACGTCTCTGTCACTGCTTTTTCCCCCCGAGGACTGGGTGCGTTTGGGGAGATAATTGACGAGTCCCCTGGCATGCAGCTTCAGAACGAGCACCCCACTCAGCGACGCGCAGACACACAAAGCTTGGCTCATAGACATAGGTGTGTGTGTGTGTGTGTGTGTGTGTGTGTGGCAAAACAACAGACTGAAAGAGAGCGTGTTTATGTTTATGTGCGTGTTTGCGCGTGAGTGTGTCCCGTGTGTGTGTGTGTGTGTGTGTTTACCAGAGAAGAAGGAGGAGAACAGTGTGATTATTCCTTTCTTTGTGTGGCGTAATCCATTTCTGCTAAGCTTGAGAAAGAGAGGGAGAGAGGGAGAGAGAGGGAGAGAAAGAACTCGGGAGTAATGAGAGATGAACCTGAAAGAGCCTCTATGAATACAGTTCTGAGTAAGGCCTGGGCTTTTTCTTTTTCTTTTCATCCCTCTTTTTCTTCCTGCCTCTCCATCCTCAAGCCGTGGAACTTCTGTGTTTGATGAACAACTGTTGTGCCTGAGCTTCGACTTCTTTCCTTCTTTCTTTCTTTTTTTGTTTGCTTTGTCAAACTATAAGAAAGAAGTGTTGAAAGATTGAATCCCCCCTTTTCTTTCTTTCTTTCTTTCATTCCATCGTTCTCTCTCTGTTATACTAAACAGGCGGCTGCATGCGCGTCGTACGCATCACTGCGACGTACGAGAGGAAAAGTTTTAATTGTTTACAGGAAAAGTTCTGTGGAGTTGAAAAAGTGAAGTTGGGATCTTTGCAGAGTATTTCTGCATCTTTGGGGAAAAATATTGTGCTGTCTCAATATTGACAAAATGATTCATCATTTCAACGTTTTAAATAAAGTTTAGATAATTAGAAAATGTCCAGTGCAGATTGAATTTTTAATAATTTCTCCTCACGAACAAAAAAAAAAAAAATATATATATATATATAAAGAGCTACTGTGTGCTTGATTCATCAAGTGATGCTAAACAGCGGCTACAGAACCAGTGAGTGCTGCAGGAGCTGAAGCTATAAGCTATAAATACTCGTAACAGGCCGTTTTGTTTGCTCGGTCAACATTTCGGCATGTTTTTGTTTGTTTATTAATTTTGCAAGAAATTGTACAAAACGAAACACTGTCTGGTACAATTTCCTTGTTTCCTGTCTCCGCGTAAAGCTCCAAAACGGCTCTAGTTTTCAGAGATTTGTAAGTAAAAAAATAAATGAATAAATAAATCACACAGAAGTACACACAAACACTCATTTGATGACTCGGCGATGTGGTCGTGGATCGCATTTTGTCCCTTTTTTTTTTTAGCAGCCAATTGTCAACGGAGGAAAAGGGGGACTCCAGTCAGACATGACAATAATTGATGACACACGAGGCCAACTTCCTTAATACTCTGACTGGAACCATAAATACTTCCCCTGCTAACAGACTTGAGGAAGCTGTCGTGTCCGTATTTTTTCCAGAGACAATTTCATTCATAGGAAAAATAATAAGAAGAAGAAGAAGCGGACCGACACACACACACACACACACACACACAGTGTGTAAGGACAGCATACAGTACCGCTTTTATAAGACAGTTGCCGTGTGACTCACTGAAAGTTCATCACTTCACAGAATTGATACAAACAAGATAAACATTAGCATGGATGCTTTTATAACCCTGGGATTCACTCCGTGAAGCCTTTAGATGAGGCTAAATTAACAAAGAGAATATGTGCAATTGTTTGTTTGATATTGGCTGTTGCTGTGTCTGTGTGTGTGCGTGTGTGTGTGTCTGCATATGTGTGTGTGTGTGTGTGTGTGTACGCGAGAGACAAAAAGCGCGTGCCAGCAGAAGATTCAGCCGTGAGTGCAGTAAGGCTCTCGCACTCACTTTGTCCCTGCTGTGTGCGCTCCCACCCAACGCCTCCATTCCCGACCCCCCGCGGAGACCTCTGATTGCCGTGGAAACCGCACTTAAGGAGAAAATTAGGATTGCCTCCTCGCTAATATAAAAGTGCGGCTTAATTGGTTTCGTTTATCACAGATGGAAATGCTAAATAAATGTTGCGCTATCTGATTTCATAGGTGCGCGCGTTTGTGCAAAGATGGAAAATAAACTTCCTCGTGACGCCACACGGATGTAGACAAACAAAACGTGTACATGACACACAGACACACACAGTGACCCGCATGGGAACGCCCCTGCAAGGTAGACTCAAGTGGGACTGAGTGTAAATGTGGAAAATTACTGCTCTGATCCGGCGGCCACCCCTTGCACAATCAAGACTCAGGCCTGTGGGCTTGGTGCAGGTATATTTATCTCTCGTGGCGATGAATCTTACATACATGCAGACAGAAATGAGAACCACAAAACGCACTTTCCGAACACACGTGCTATGTCAACAGCGAATGTTTCAGCGTGTGGCCGCGTGCAGGCGCCTCGCGCACGAGCCCCGGCATCGCGGGCGTGGGCACGATTTTCGAAGGAGACAAAAACACCACTCTACTTCTCTGGTCATCTCTATCCCTGCACAACATTCCCCGGACCCCGGGGCGTGAATGATCCCACCAGAGGGTGACAGCGGTCAGTGGTCACCTCTCTCTCTCTCTCTCTCACACTGACTGGTTCTGTGTTGAACCATAACCACTCCGTCACCACACAGTGTCCCGGGGCCAGGTGAGCGAGGCCACGATCCAGGGCAGCGACACAGACCTCGCTGCAGCTGCGCTCCTGTGTGCATGTGCATATGCATATGCGCGCGAGGGGCAAGCAGCAGGGCACGGGCGGTTAAAGTTTATTCCTGGACGTATTCATTACACAGTGAAAGGGTTGCAGTTGGGGCTAGGCAATTGTGGCGCCAGCGTGTGATTGTGGCAAGACAGCCTGACCGCCCAAAAATGGCTGAGCTAACAGGGACAAGGAGAGGCAGGCGAGGTTTACACTTGCACTCGCTAGCCCTTTTGGCAAGTTTAGTCCTCCCCATTGTCCACACCGGCACACCTTATGGCACTAATTCTCGCCACTGAAACCACACACACACACATATTGCAACAGTTTGGTGACCGATAGAACACGGAGGCAGGAAATCAACTTCAGGAGACTTGAGAAATTCTCCTCCACACACAGAGAACTAAAACTCAGCTGAGACATAAACAGAGACGGTGCAAAAAAAGTAAGACGATGGAAAGAGTGAAGAGACGCGGTTTCCTTTCAGAAGTAGCTGCTCTCAACATCGTGATGCTCTTCCTCAAAGAAAGCAGCCTTTTTGATGCTTCTCGAAATGGTGGTGAAAAAAAACCTCCGCCCTCCCTCACCTTTGCCTCTCCATGGCCCGTGTAGCTGACGGTGCACCACTGCAAGATGTTGTGTAGCTGCTCCGTGATGAGAACACCCCGAGGGAAACACAGCAGGACACGCGGGGTGTTAGGGTTCAGCCGTGTTTGCTTGCTCACAAACCGAGGAGGATAAAGAAAAAAAATAAATAAATAACACAGAGACATAAAATCAATGATGAGACTGTTAGTGGAGGTTTAAAAGGGAGCGTTTAGAGAGGATCCCCGGGTGGAAGGTGATGCAGTTGCAGTTTGTGAAAAGCATGTGATCCAACTCCACGCTGCAAGAGAGCAAGAGGCACGGCGGCGTCTGTGTCGGCGCGCAGTTCTGTGCGGAAACCTATAGGATGGATCGAGCTTGAGAACATGTGCTTTTTTAAAATGAAATAAAATAAAAATCGGTATTAACGTGAGGTGGAAGGTGGAAGGCGTCTGTGTGTGTGTGTGTGTGTGTGTGTGTGTGTGCTCTCTGGTTATCAGCCCCTGTGCGGCTCAGGATGATAAATCACATCCCATTCTTTCACAGTGGCAGCGAATCTGATTCTGGCCTCTTAAATCAAGACATGTGGTTGAACGGAGGCTGTGAGATCTGAGGTTTGCGATGCCTCTCAAAGAGAATGTCTGAATGGGCCTTTTGATAAGAAAACAGCTTGAAGCCATCCCACACAGGCATGAAAACAGCATGCACCTCCCGTGTGAGAGCCAAACAGATTGGAGGGGATGCGTTGCTGGATCTGTTCCTATTACCCAATGAGCCAAGTGCGCGGAGTGATTGACAATGATTAAGTGTAAGAGGGTATGCTGGTGTCATTCCCTGAAACATATTTCCTACATGTCAGTGTGTAGGAGGGATGGGCAGAGCCTGTCCATCAAACAAAAAGACAGGATGAATACACGGCCTCTATCATTTGCACATCTTACCTCCGCGGATCAAATTATTGTCCAGTGCAATACCTGAAGTCTCATCTGATAGTGTTCCCTGCGGTCCTGTGAGAGCGGGTTTTAAACGCACGGGTCAGCAGCACGACAAAATATTATTAATATTAATATTAATAATATTAATAATGATAATAATAATAATAAAAAAAAAACTCCTCCAGCTTTGGAATGTGATCGTCCAAGTTTTCGACATGGAATCTGTTCTGGAGGCTGTGCCAAGTTTCCGGCAAACAGCACTTGTTGACAAGTTGTTTGAATCACGATCAAGGCACCTGCCACATCGAGAACCTGAAACAGGCACCATTTGGCAGTTCACCGGGTCACTCCTTTCCAAGTTGAGAAGGGAAAGCGTGTGCCAAATACGCCCTTCAATCATACGCGGCGGCGGCGGCGGCGGCGGCGACGAACGAAACCCTGAGACTTTTTTTATTACCAGTTCGCCACACCAGGCAGAGCTGCCTTTCATGAACTATACCTGCTCTGAGGAAGCACCGGGGACTATTATTATGGGATATATGTCCGTCTTTCTTAAGAGTGACAAATGAGTTGCAAGGATGACAAAGGTGTTAAGGTGAACGCTTAGATAAAATGGAGGATTTGCTTGTGCCGTGTCTGGTTGTCCATTCATTCATCCATTCATTCATTCATTCATTCATTCATTCATTCATTCATGTGCTGGAGCCCTTCCCAGCTGACATTTGGCAGGAGGGCTGGATACACCCTGGACAGATCACCGGTCCTTCACAGGGCTGACATATAAAAATAAGCATTCACACCCTACGGGGCAATTTAAGTCCTATTCCAAATAACTGTATGTGTATGTGTTTGGGAGGAAACCGGGGCGAACATATAAACGTCAGTCACGTGTAAACATGGTGACTGACAGGCTACCTGAGAGCTCCGGGGGAACATTGTCGTTGTGAAGTGACAGTGCCAACCATGTCATACAGGACATATTCGTATAGAACATGTGAAGAGGAGGGTTTGTAAGGATGTGGCTGTAATGAGCAAATCAAAGGATTTTGTGGATTTACGCATCAGATTCTTTACTTTACTTGCGTACACGTAAACATACGTCATTTGTTTTACAGATATGTGTCGTGAACAAGGCTGATGTGAGAGAACTGATTGTGTTTAAAGCCAGACAACAACAGTTCCCTGAAGGTTTGCAGATGATGTTTATGTTGAGGTCAAATGAGGAAGTTAAATTAAGAAAAAAAAAAAGAAAAAGTAATGAGACATTGACTGTATAAATCTTGGGGTTCAGTGTAGGTTGATTGAGTGTGTCAGTCATGGAGAACTGATGTGGATGTGACGTGTGTTAAGACAATGGTTATTAAATTAACATGGAGCAGGTTTCATTTATTCGATTTTTCTCCTTTTTTTTGTTCACTGATGGCAAGTAGTTTTAAAGTGTTAATGGGAACGAGCGAATGCATAAATAAATAAATCAATTTAAAAAAAGTAAAATACTAACTGTAATTAGATTTAAAAATACAAACAAAAAAACACTTTTCTTATTTATGTTATATATTGTCTTTAAATGTTGTTTCTCTAAGTAACAATTCATCTTTCATTGCATGATACAACAACAATAATACTAATATAATAATAATGAATTCCTGTTGATCATTTTCTCTTTGCTTAAAAAAAAGAAAACTTTTTTTTTTTTACTTACTTATTTACTTAATTACTTATTTATATCTTTACAAACTTTGTGATTCTACAGCATTTGGCTACAATATCAAAACATAATTAACTTGAGAAAGCGCTCAGAGCGAGGCCAGGGTCACTGAATTTCCCCACAATTTTTAAAACACTCAATCCTCATTCAGATCACCAACAAAACTGAACATTCTCTTTGACGAGGTCACCGCAGAAAATCCGTTCACTTTTCCAGTTCTGCTGCAAACCACGATGCAGGCAAACAAACAAACAAACAAACAAAGAAGAAGAAGAAATGGCACAGGTAATAAATGCAAAATGAATGAAAGGTAATGCAGGGTATTTTACAATACACAAAATGAATTACTGCTCGTGTTACAGTCAACAAATGACCACAGCACACCACCTGAGCCTTAAAGTCTGTAGAGGGAACATTAAGATGTGCTGCTGCTTAATCTTTGAAGAAGTTTACATATATGCTAATGAGCGGAAAACACAAGTTACACCAGTAGCATCAGTGGGAGAGTGAGGAAGAAGAAAAAAAGAGTGAGGACGAGTCGCAGACAGCGCTCTGTGATTATTTTTTTTTGTTTTGTCTCTCTCCACCCTCTCAGGTACGCTGAGAAGCAGCAGCAGCAGCACCACCACCATCATCATCATCAGCAGCAGCAGCGTGTCTTTGGCTGACCTATTTAGGTAATTGCATTCTTCATTAAAAAAAAAAAAACTCCATCTGCAAGAGAAATTACACCTCCCCAATGGTATCTAGGTAACATAATCTCCCTCCGGCGGACTAATTGCATGGCATGATAACCTCATAGGCTCGGCCTGTTTAATTTTTCATCTCTTTTCAAATAATTATGGATCAGCAGAGAGAGGTATTGATTTGATTCATTAACTTCCTGCACCGAGCCAAGGTTAACGATTACACGGATCCCCAATTACGCGGTAAAGATCCACCGGTCTATTTGCTTTGATTGGCTTCCACTTTGTTATTGGCAAAGGTTGCAGTGAGGCAATGAAGAGATTTGGAGCGTGTATACTGTAAATGCAACATGCCTCACACTCATAAGCGCATTATTGACAAAGAAAGATGGAAGTGTGCGGGCTGACTAATCTGCCTCGGAACAGGCTTGTGTCCTGACTGATATGTGTCTTATTCCCCCCACTGCTGGCATCTTCTGCTGCGCGCGGTTGCACGTCCTTGCGCGTCAGCTTCTTTCTCAGAGCGTTTCAGTAAATGAGTCTCACGACAGCAATAGGAGCCACATTCCCACCTTGTACTTGTGCTTTAATACCCGCTGTGCTCCACTTGTGTGAACAAACGGGTCTTCAGAAGGCGCAGGGCCTCGGGCAGGGTGAACAGGCAGAGGCAGCAGTTCAATCCACGACCCCCCGGGCGCCTTATTTAACGCGCAAAGAGCGCGCTGTGAGGGCACGTCTGAAAGATGCAAGAAATGGTCCCAAATCGTATATTTCTTCTTACACTTGTAACACAATTCAGTCATTTTTCATACACACGACACCGTCGTAGCACTTGCGGTCACGCAAATATAACCAAAGTGTTAAAAGTGTTTAATTTTTATTTCATGTTTAACAGTTATTAGGCCCACGTTGAAAATTCCTCTTCCTTGTCTGTTGAACGCAGTGAAGAAACATCCCTTCTTCTTGTCACACTGTTCCTGGCCTCCAGCCTCCAGGATGATGTGAAACAGACAAAAAGGACATTAAAATGACTTTAACGTCCAAATGATTTCCTCCCATTAAGTTTCCCACCTTCTCTCCCTCCATAATCATTTCTCTTATTTCCGCCACCTTATGCTGACAAAGTAGAGGAAGCTCGTCTTCGCCCGTCCACAGATGAATTACATTTCTCCTTCATCACGTCAGGGACGAAAAAAAATATATATATATATATATATATATATATAATCAGGGGGGAAACTGTAACAGAAAGTTCTGGATTTAAGTAGTGGCCCTCTTGCTGCCCACGATTGCTACGGGCAATTTTGATTCTGCATTAATATACCCCACAATAATAGTTATTTTTGTTGTTGTTGTTGATCACAATGTGACTGTGGGGTTTGTGTTAATCTACCCCCTGCCATCGCTGCACCTCTCAGCCTCCGACCGAGGACTCTGACATGGTTTCAAAACACTCGCTTTGCACACACACACACACACACACACACACACACACGTGCTGCCCAATGATATAATTTGCTTGCTGTGTGTTTACAGTGTCTGTCTGTCTGTCTGTCTGTCTGTGTTTGGCACTGTATCTGTTGCTATGATGCATAAAGGACAAGTATCACAGGAACGGAACATGCAAAAGAGCTTTAGTTCCATAAAGTAGTTATTTTGAAGCACACAAACTTTGTGATTGTAATGTGTGTATTTTTGTTTTCTAATCCTAAGAGAAGGACATTCTACTCGAACCATTTTTGATTTAATTCACATCCATGCCCAGCTATTTAAGAAAAGGTTTGTCGACAACTTTGTACTTTCCGCCCGACATTCAAACACAAATATCTATACTTTCTACTGCTGTAAAGCATGTGAAGGGATTATTTTTTATTTGTTGAGGAATGATTTCAACCGACGACACAGAGAGGGAGAGAGTACAGTATTACCGGCAGTGACATGGATGAAGAAAGGGAACTATATAGTGCATATTGCTGACAACGGCATTCAGAGAACCAGGACCTTCCCCACTCTGCAGGTTGTTAGCAAATAAAGACAACTTTCTTCTTTTTGCCAAGTTATCAAAAGGGGTAAAAAAGAAAATCCAATATGAAGACATTTTTTACTTTTCTTAGAACCTGTTTTTTCATATAAAGCATTCCAAGCAGGTTTGGGACCAGCCTCATCAATTATTTTCTAAATCTAGATCCTCTCAGTTTCTTTATTTCAATCTCACCCTCACTCTCACTTCTCGATTGTCCCGTTCGCCTGTATGTCCAGCAGACAATGGAAACCACAGACAGGCTCAACTTTCCACGGGGTGTACTCAACTACACTACAGACACTATAGGGGCCCTGAAGGAAAACCCACCAACTATTCCTGCAGTCTCTGCTGCGCGGGCTCATGTTCCCTTTCACTATCCATCTGTGGGCAGAAAGAGAGTGCAGACAGGCCAGCCTGCTTTTATTTGCCCAGGGTTTCCATTCAGGGGTGATGAGGCCTGCCAAGGTTTCACAGGTACTGGTAATGTAAGCCTTGCTCCTGGGGTCTCAGTAGTCTAATTTGGGGGGTTTAGACAGCGGGTCAGGGGCGGAGGAGTGGTTTGGTCGAATGGTTCTGAGTTGGGTTGGTTTGTCTCTCAATCAGACCCTTCATGAAGCAGACAGGTGAAGGGAGGAGGGGGAGAGCGGTGCGCATTTGTCCACTGTACGGAATAATTTTCCCCTCCATCTCTCTCCCTCTTTTTCTCCCCTTTTCAGCGTCTCGTGCAGTAGCAATCCCAGAGGGGTCGTTCTCAGGCTGTTGACGTTACAAAAAAAAAAGTGTACGTTTTAACAAGTGTTTAAAGAGCACGGCTGGGGACACGGGTCTGTGACTCTGAATGTGGGGAGTGTTAACAGGACCCTGGGTACGACTCGGCACAGCGCGCGAGCCACAACGAACTCCGGTCGCTGTGGCTCGCTGCTTTCCCCGAGATCAGATCCTGGGAATCTTTTTAAACAACGTAAACATTTCGAATGGTGACTCGAATGGTTGAAGCCTCTTGAATGGTTCTCAAACTGGGGTACGTGGACCACCAGTGGTACGCAAGCTTCCTCAGGTGGTACTTGGAGGAAAATCAGAAATACTGACCTACTGTATGTCCGGTTTCCTCCCACGGTCCAAAAACAGGCAATATGGGGATTATATAGTATTTACGCCACTGTATTTTAATGTTGGTGATAATGGTGTTACTTCAAGAGATCAATACTTTCTCAGGTGATACTTTGTATGCTCTAGAAAATGGTAAGAAAAAAATCAAATTTGGGAATAAAGATCCTGGATTGTGCATTAGGTGAGATTTCAGTATGTTTTTTTTTAAAAGTACTTTCAAAAGTTTTGTTTTTGCAATTCTTACTGTAGCTATTGCTCTCTGACTGAAGCCTCTAAAAAAAAATTGTAAAAATAAAAGCAGAGATTCTCCACCTGAATCGGTGCCCGTGGGGGGAAATTGGGTAATTTTGCAAATCAACCTTGCAGGTACGGTTGCCAATTTCATCAGTGTGGGCACAATAAAAACAACAGAGGTAAAAAGCAGGGAAGAAATAATTCCTGTTTTAAGTAACAACCCAATTACACCGCAGCAATACAGCAGACCCAAAGAGACACTTGGATGGGGGTTAATTTGAATAATGAGTGTAAATACTCTCCGCGGAGTACTCGCCAACAATCCTCTTCAGTGCCCACTTCATAGGTTTTTATTTAAATAATTCCTCAGCTGCACGAGTGAACATTTCGAGTTTTATCGTCAAGTACTTTTCATTGCCCTCATTATCTCCAAATTAGACTACCTGCTGTATGCTAAATAGGTTAATCTACATTTTTGACAGTGTAAGTCAATTCTCAGTCACTGAGACAATGTCAAAGAAAAACAGATGGATTTTCTTTACGGTTAATAAAAAAAAAAACCAATACAATACAATGCACACAATTTTAAATCACAGACACCTGTAGTCTATTTTTACCTCTGTTGAGGGCCTCAAGTTACTCATTGATCCGATTTGGAGCGCCCTTAGTTCAGTTATGTCCCTCTCAAGATCTGTAAGAATCAGACTAGGTTACTCTCTGCGCCCCTAAAACCAACCTCTAAATCAACTCAATGACACCCCCACCCCCAGCCCTCCCGCCCCCCCAATCATTGGTCTGCTGCCAATTTACCTCATGGCAAAATCCCATCTGAGTTGTACCCCACCTTAGCCCGCTTCACAGCTCCCTATTCAAACATTTGACAGCCTCTGGAAAGGTGCAGTTCAGGTTGTTTTCTCTCAAATGCAGTGTTAACAGACAGCATGGAAAAATACCCTGAAGACACATATCAGTTTTGGCTAAAAACAGGGTGTTAGGAGTAAAACATTCAGATCCCCCCTGTGAACCAGCCAATATGTTCGGAACACTCCTCCTGAGTTACTATTTATTTTGGGTTATTTAGCAATTAGCTTGTCCTTCATTTTTTATTGCAGAATAAAGTTTATTAGGAGACTAAATGCTCAATAATGTTAAGGTCAGCATTTACAGAAACTTTTGCGTGCTTTGAATTCACTTGAGCTCAACACAGTACAGCAGGTTATTATCCATTTCCAGAGTTGTATAAAGTACTAGAGACCAAGATTTGAGTGAAAGTACAAGTACGCAATCAAAAAGTGACTTCAGTAGAAGTTGAAGTGTTCTTTAAGCACCATGCGTAAGTGCGAGTACTAAAGTATTCAACATTTTTCGTACTTAAGTACTGCAAGTAGTTTATTTTGAAATGTCCTACTCAAGTACTGAAAATAAAAGTAGAAGTATTGTGTTATGTATTAAACACTTCACTATTATAAATACGGGCATGTGGTTAGGCAGCACAAAAATAGACGTGGACTGTGATTTATGTTTGGCAACAGTAAGCTACAGTCTATATGTCATAAAAATAAAAGATAGTTGACAATTTATGATAGCCCGCCAGTTAACGTTAGCTTAGCTGCTAAGTGAACACAGCAGCACGCCATGGACCGCGAGTAGCTAGCTAATTACCTCTGACAGGCAACTGAAGATATCAAATGTCGATATTATCGAATATATGTATAAAAAATACTCCAGTAAAGTACAGATACAGCATTTTAGTACTTAAATACAGTAGTGAAGTAGTTCTACTTCATTACTATACATCTCTGTCCATTGCCGTTTAGTTTGCTGTGTGAAAACTTGCTGCTAGGTCCGATGAAATCTTGATTTTTTTTTTTAATCTGAACATAACATATAAAAGCTTCTTTTCTTTTCTTTTCTTTTTTTTTTTATTCCCCCTTCAACAAAAACATATAGTTGGACATGGCACATACCTATCTCTCAACGGAACTCTCTCACCCCAAACCTGGACACCCATGATCCACTGTTCGAGGTGGAACATTTTATCAAGTCTCGTTTTACATACCGCCGCACAAAGAGCGGAGTGTTCCAAATGCCTACTGTAGGGGACAGACCCCAGAGCCCACATCATCTGCATATGTATTTCTCCTTCTTCTTCTTCTTCTCCTTTATATGTTAGATACTTTTCTGTGGTCAGCATAACATATTTTGCATAGACTCGGTGCGGCTTGTGAGGAAGTCGAAAAGGGGAACTTTTTAAGTGTTTCATAAAAAAAAGAAAAAAATCAAGAATCATTTACAGCAAATGATGATTTAAAAACACACAAACATCCATGTACAAACTCAATGTAAGGGGGGGGGCATTTTTCCTGCGACAATTCAATCAGGCGTGCAATCACGCTAAGCCGGAGTAAACACAGCCAATTACAGAGCGTTTTGTTGAACGCTGATGAGTGCGCGTCGCCCTCAGGGCTACGACGAGGTAAACAGACGCAGTGACCGACAGCGCGTTGGTGTTCTCCCTGCACTTGTCCGAGCGGATGAGGGATGACGAGTCGCCGTGTGGTAATCTGTTAAAGGTAAAATAACAAATACCAAAGTGCTACTTCAGTTCCTCCATCCCCCTGGCAGCCATTTCCACCCCTGGAGGGCAATTTGGACCAAGATTTATTAGACATAATTAACTGGCTGTGGCGCTCCTGTCTTAGCCTTGATATTTCATTTGTTCACTCGCACAAAAGACTCTCAATTCGGGAAACCTGAGCGGCTTTTGTTCGACTTCTTGCTTTGCCTTCACAAACTACAATAGTAAAAATAAAAAAAAGGAGGTTCAAGAAAAGGTGAATTCAATATTTCAATAACAGTGTATGATCATAGTAGTGAAAACAAGAAGCAAAAAGACAAAAACATTCATTCACGCACGTGAACACTCGTTATATCAGAGGTGATTTTCTCATGATCTTCACGGGGAGACCTGTGCGGATGAGAGAATGTTCATCCTTGTCTTAAACTGCAATTTAAATCTCAAGTTCCCCACTGACGGTCGACAACAAGAAGAATTCAAAGTCGCATTCACATTTTCGACACCGTAGCGAACAATAAGCGGGCAAATACAAACCAAATTATGTAATTGCGGCAGAGTAAACCTTTATTCCACCCTTGTCCCCATTCTGTCAAAATGCACAGATGTTGCGGTGGCGCAGGATGGGTCTGCGTACTGTATGTTGTCAAGCCTATAAAGCCCCTTGAGCTAAGCTTAAACATGAGTGTATATCAGCAGTGAAATCGGGCTTGTTTTTCTATTACAAATGTGCATTCTCATCACATTAAGCAGAGAATCCGTGTACGTCCTGTTTGGTCGGTGGTATTGGTGGCTTATCTGCGGGCATTAGCGGCACCAGAGCCTGCACAGAGAAAAGGGGAAGTGTGTTCCTCATAATGTGCAACGTTGTGGTGGGGTGGGTGGAGAGTGTGAATGTCTGTCTGTCTGGTTTTCGGGGGCCGAACCTGAAAGTGTTCTGAGGGTTTGAGTCGCGTTGGAAACCCCCCGCCCCGTCAGTCCTGACGGTCTGTCCAGCTGCTCTGCCAGAAGACAGAGTTGCTGCAACGACTTGACTTCCTGCGATGAATCAGACAACACCGCCGCGTGCGTAGATGCGCGCGGCGGTGCGCGTGTGTGTGTTTACCGCGCGGTGACGCGGGAATGTGAGGAAGGACATATGACAAAGTCAATACATAAAAAAAAAAAAAAAAATTCATTCATTCTTTCTTAGCCGTGCGGTATTTTTGTGACGCGTCGTTAATATGCAGCAAAGGCGAGCACTGGCGGACACGTCGTCTGCAGTAGCTTCCCTTACATGTGCACTTCCTGTCTCCTGTCTCACTTCCTCTTAAACAAAGACGAGCTCTTGGTTTGTTTTTTTTTCTCTCATTACTTTTTCATTTGCTGCGGCATATGAGGATACAGTGAATCCTAATTCTGTAACCATAAACTTGACATGGAATAGGGATCTGAAATTACATTTTTTAAATATAAACACTTGGTGGCTTGTTATATTTTTAGTGTACTTCTGGTTGATACTGTATTTTTATCCTGTATATATATATATTTTTTTTTCTTTTTACCATGCTTGGCGCATAGACACACTGTTTTTTTGTTTTTTTTCCCCGTAGTAGCATTAATGATGTATCTGCGGAGTGAGAATAAAAGCATACGCAGAGGAAATACAAGTACAATATGGCAAATGTTATTTGTGCATTTGTCATTGTATACCGTGGATGACTCCGTGGTCGAACGCGTACAGTACACGGACGCGTGTGTGTGTGTGTTTAATGGCAAGCCCGAGACGGGGGATGCCCTGCAGCTGCTTGTTCCGTCTGATGAGGCACAGTTGAGCTCTGATGGATTCCATCTACCTTGCCTTAACCTTAATTTGCATGGATGCAGCATGTCAAACAGCCTCAGACCCAATGGAAACTGTCAGCCCCTCTGCAGAACGTTTGTATTTCTATCTCGGCCGTAACACAGGGGTTCAAACGTGCATCCATTCAAGCACGTGAGATTTCTCCAGTCCTGTCTTGTTTGTACATCTTCTTTATGAGGCCGTGTGAGGACGGATTCACTGCTTTGCTCCAGTGTTTGACACTTGAATGTGTCAGGAATTGGTTAATTTTACACATACTCATACTCAAGCAAAGGGTATAAAACCTTCAGTATTTACAACATGAATTGGAACCTCACGGACAAAACCACCGTCTCTCATAGTGTGTCATAGACAACATATGCTTTCTTTACATTCTTTGTCCTTTATGTGTGCTTATTACTTTACGATGGGTGATTACAGATGCGATTTGACATTTAGTTTAAAACTGTAAACACAACCTCAACAAATGTCCGTTAGATTCAAACCGTTGTCGGATGAGATCACGCAATCCTGATTAAGGCTGAAAGGCAAAATAGCGAAAGTGAAGTTCTCGAGACGCTTGCGACGTAATAATTCTGTCAGCGTTACGTGGTTTCTGTTCACAGTGAATTAACCGAGGTAGAACGACGACATTAACAGAAGTTACAGTAGTCGCTGGCCCTAAAAAAAATATAACGTGACACTTGCAATCAATTGAAATGTATTAAAAATATTCAATAAACAGCTACAGCAGTTCCCCTTCTAAACCCATGAGGGTTGGCACTTTTGTGCCTGACACAAATAAATCAGTCATTAAACCGTATGAGACTGTGAAGGTGTTGATCAGTTTGAAGGATTTAGTTGAGTTACAATCAGAGGCAGACTTTCTCACTTCCCCAATTCGGTGCGTGAAATTGCTTCTTTTTTTTTTTTTAATGGCTGCACCGTTGCTCACATCACACTGACGATGTAAGAATTGATTTAAAATCAAGAAAAATGATGCATTTGTCATGTTTTTTTTTTACAATCTTCTTACACGTAAAGTCAACTCGTGTGCGTGTGTGTGTGTGCGTTTTCATTCATGTCCAGTGTACGTGCGAGTGTGCATGTTGGTGTGTATGTGTACAGCTGCTCGCCTCTCTCCACAGACTGCCTCTGTGGTTGCCGTCTTGGCCCTCAACGCCGGAAGTCCCCAACTCGTTGCATGTGACATTGGTTCCTGACACCCTCATGTTTACGGCGAGCGCACACGGACACACAGGCCCCCCACCCCGAGAAACGTTTGTCCTCAGTAGAAGAAGAAGAAGAAGAAGGAGAGGAGGAGGAGGAGGTGTTTGTCCTTCCAAGCCTCTCGGGAAATTGTCCATGGCTCTCGTTAAGCGGCTGCAGACCACACTGAAAACACAGGCCTGTCCACAACAGATGTTTGTTTTGCATCGACTTTGCTCTGCAGCGTAAGAATAGAACCCGTACGGAGGGCTGTTGTCCACATGTGCCACTCTGCTGTGGAGACTGTGGTCGGCGGATTGTATCAACAACACAAAATCACCCCCAGACCCTCTCGTTTAAAGTCACTTCAACACTTTAGACACTCTCACATTCGATCAGCGTTATTTATCCGTTTATTTATTTATTTATTTATTTATTTAAAAACAACTTTGGACGGGAACAACTCCTGTTTCCCCAATGTGTGTTTGTATGTACGACGGAAACTTCTGCCCACTCTTTAAAAGAAAAGAAAAGAAAAAAAAAAGAAATGTTTAAAGCGTCGGAACAGAAACGGAGAGGGAGGACAGGGAAATATGGGCGCAGAACATTACCACTAGCTGGGTCATTAATGAGCATTGCTCATGCTGTCATGGCAACTATTATCACAGCGATGTCGCTAATGGCATCTGAGACAGGGCAAGGGAAATATGTGAAAATTATTGTCAGATTCAATTAGGCTCCTTTCATCTGAACTCAGCTGGTCCTCCTCTAGGCCTCGCATTGATTAGCTATCAAATTGAAAGAGGAATGGGAACGCTAGGACTCCGACACCCCGATGTGAGAGTCATCACAGGATCCTGATGCTCACTGATAGAGGGAGGCTGACCCTATGCGGCAACCTTAATCAGCATCATTACTGACATATTTCTGTTTGTTGTAGTGCAAAGTATCGTCTGCACGCGGGATGTAATTGTTCTGACAATGCTCGAGGAGGCTGTGAAGAACGACTTACATGGTGCGGAACACGCTCAAAATCGGGGCATAGCCAACGCCGGGGCGCTCTCAACGTGATTCGCAGAGCATTATTAATAAAATTGGACATAATTAAGTGAGAAACAAATTATCCCCGCTCTTTGAATTTGTCTTGCACAAAATTACAAGCCTTGACCGGGAAAATAATGCAGCCCCGGCTTAAGGAAATGGGATGTTGAGAATTATGTCAGCGTAATGAGAACCATATTGGGCTGACGGGCAGGTGGTTTGGTGAAAGGGAACAAGTGAAAAACAGCGCGGATGTTTAGGAGCTGGAATAATCTGGATTGATGAGTCTCGTTTTGGTCAACATGTTTGTGCGCTCTGGAATGCGTGAGGTTGTGGTGGCGGGCCACATCAGAGAGGCCGGCCTGGATGGCCAGATTCCTGTGGTCAGACAACGACAGAGCTTCTTGCCCCTGTTTAAGAAAGAAAGAAGCAAAACCTCATTCATGTTTGCTGGCCTGCTGTTGACTATAAAACTCAAAAAAACACTTACTGTAGCTCGTCTCCAAATTCTACTTTTAACATCGGTACTGTATATTTTTTTTTCCAGAATCATAATCTCCTTTGTGTTTCAGAAATGTATAGATTGTTCTCTTTCTTTTTTTTTAAACGGACACATGTTAATGTGAAAGAATACTGACATTTTCTTTCCTCTAAACGTCGGTATGGTCTGGATCATGTATATATTAAGAATAATATACCACCGTGTCTGCAATCTGACTGTGAACCACAGGCTACAACGCGTACATGCCAAAACTAACCTTTAAGCTTGTTGGGATTGTATCATTGTCCCAAGCTCTTTGGAGATCATGTGACAGCAATAATTGCAGGTTATCGTGTTCGTGTCTTGGAGAAACATGAAGTCAAGTGGACAATGTTTCTGTGTTCGTGGAGTCGGAGAGGTTTATGGAGAATGGCTGTCCTTGTTTGCTGGAGAGAGGATATGCTCATGTAGTGATCAGTGTTAATATACAGTGGGGGAATCCTATATCCCGCTCCAGACTTGTCGAGATAGATTTTGCCATAAAAATACTTTAAAAAAGCTGGATTCAGTGGCAAATGTATGGAAGCCCATTTCCGCCAGATCAAGAAGTGAAACTTGATCATAGTCCTGATAATAAAAAATATCCTCAAAGTAAGTCGAAATTATGAGGTAAAAAGTCAGAATTATGAGATAAAAAAGTTGAAGTTATGAGATGTGACTTTTTATCTTATTATTCTGACTTTTTATCTCACACTTATCACTTTTTATCTCACAAGTATGACTTTTTTTATCTCATCATTGTGACTTTTTATCTCACAATTATGACTTTTTATCTCACACTTATCACTTTTTATCTCACAAGTATGACTTTTTTTATCTCATTATTGTGACATTTTATCTCATAATTATGACTTTGTATCTCATTATTGTGACATTTTATCTCATAATTATGACTTTGTATCTCATAATTTTGACTTTATCTCACACTTATGACTTTTTATCTCACAATTATGACCTTATCTTATTATTGTGACATTTTATCTCATAATTTTGACTTTATCTCACAATTATGACTTTTTATCTCATCATTGTGACTTTTTATCTCACAATTATGACTTTTTATCTCATAATTATGACTTTTTATCTCATCATTGTGACTTTTTATCTCACACATGACTTTTTATCTCACACATGACTTTTTTATCACAATTATGACTTTTTATCTCATTATTGTGACATTTTATAATTATGACTTTGTATCTCATATTGTGACTTTATCTCTTATGACTTTTTATCTCACACTTATGACTTTTTATCTCACAATTATGACCTTTTTATCTCATTATTGTGACATTTTATCTCATAATTTTGACTTTTTATCTCACAATTATGACTTTTTATCTCATTATTGTGACTTTATCTCACAATTATGACTTTTTATCTCATAATTATGACTTTTTATCTCTTAATTGTGACTTTTTATCTCACACATGACTTTTTTAATCACAATTATGACTTTTTATCTCATAATTATGACTTTTTAATCTCATAATTATGATTTTTTTATCTGATAATTTTGACTTTTTATCTCACACTTGGCATTGCTGAAATAAATGAATGGACTTAGGGAAGTGAAACACTGGTGTGCTCCGACGTTGGAACTGGTTCAGAATGTTTTTTTGACAGCAGGACATTGAAACTGTGTAGAAAGGCTGCTTTGAATGTTTGTGTCTGCTACACACAGTAATAGTTAAGTTGCCTATTCTTCAAAAACAGCCACGCGGCTCCCTCACATGAGATGCACATGAGACACGTGTCCAATGGCCAGTGTTTGCTTTAAAATGTGAAACAAGAGCTTCTACAACGCAGGCAGAAAACACAACCCACTGACACGAGGAGTTCACTGCATGTAGCCCCTGAGGCGTCAATTTAGAGTGTCCAATTAACAATGAGCAATGGGGATTGGGCACCTTGCTCAGGGGCACCCCAGCCCTTGACCTGGTGGTGGTGGACTCAAACCGACAACCTTCTGGTTTCTTATATGTTGACTTTTAATGTGAAACCACAAGTGGATTAAGTCAGCTAAAGACAAATAAGATAAAACCCCGGTTGTGTTTTATGAACTGTATTGGAAGATGGATTATATGCATTAGAGCCAGGCACAGGGGACATACATGAGGTAAGACATAGAGTTTGGGTTTAACACCGTACGTGTTACAGTGAAACACATACTCTGATCCAGCAGTTCTCAGTTCTGCTCGGGTCGAGCTCCCAGCTTTCAAATGATAAATGGGTTTGGGTTTGAGTGGAACATTTTTAGGTCTTCTTGGGTTTGGGCACAAATACCTGGACCCGTGATGAACTCTACATCACGGAACTCGGCAGCCCTTGGGTGAATTTCATGGAACCAAAAACAATAACTTTGCCTGTGAGCACTTTAACCACCATGCCACAGGTGCTGTCCACATTTTAGTAGCAGCAATTTTATTATGTGGGTTTTTTTTTTTTCGTTCATATCTAATCATGTAACGCATTACGATAAATGGCTTTTTAAATGATGCAGACAAAATAACCACCATTACTTTATACAGCCACGCACACAGCACGACACGTGTGCACGGAAAGGGCTTTTCATGTGAAATAGGAGATCGCACACAAATTGCGGGTCAGAGCCCACGCTCGTATGAGGTGAAGGAAACCTAGTGCTTTCTTGCAAATGGGAAATTCTTTTGATTCTTGCGGAGGCTTCTGAAGGATTACACTCCCCTTTTAACTGCCCCAGTTTAGTGTAAGTGGTGATTTCAGAAGAGATGGATAAGGTGACTGAGATTTAACCGCCACAACAATTGCCCCGACTCATTAAAGTCATTACCACACAACCCAATTCTTCCCCGTTTTCAGCAGAAACCGAATCACCGCGATCGAATTCTCCGGGCCGTCTGCTCCTTGTATTAAAACAAATCGAACGTTTCCTTAAAGCGACAAAACCATAAAAAACACGTTTCCAGCTGCCACTCACGCTGAGTGACGTCTTTTAGCCGAGGCTAATATCATTACGGGTAAATAACGGGGGGACGTGTAATAATCCGAGCGTTATTATTCCATTATATGAAACGTAGCCCGCGGCGCAGCCCTTTGGAAACTTTTACACTTTACTGTTTGCTCAGGCCCTATTAATAAACTCCCCTTTGAATGACGGAATGTGTCTCGAGCAGACAGCACATGTCAGGGATGAGAGGGAGACAGAGGGAGAGAGAGAGAGGACGTCAGCTGGACAAGAGAAGGCAGGCTACCAGAGCTCTATTGCTATTTGCAGTCGCTAGACTCACTCTGCTGGTTCAGAGACAGGCTCTTCTTCTCCCTCTCTGACTGGAAAGTGCCACCGCGCCACAACACACCACCATACTGCTCCAATACAGTGCGTTGCTGCTGCCGCCTCCACCTCTGTTCTCTATACTCTCACTCCAACTTCCAGCCACCTCATTTACTCCGGCAGCGTTGGCTTCCTGGTCTCACAACCCACTTTCCTGTCCTGCTTCACCCCCCCCATCCCTGGCTCTCATGACTTGAGAACAAAGCGTAGGTCTCAAACCAGAAAAAACGAAAGAAATAAATACCATAGACTGTAGCGTTCCAGCTTGAAAAGTGGAATCTAAGGAAGTGGCATGGAAGGAGCAATTAGCCACAAGGGGGCGACGCCGCCGGTTGCAAAAAATAACTTTTAATGGAAGTTTATGGCAAAATCAGACTGTCCCGAGGACTTAATGACCTCAACCATTAATTTCATATCTTCTTCAACAGATGATTATGTCAGTTTTGTTAATTATGCTTCCATTCAGAGGACATAATATATGATTATACGAGACGAAAGAAGAAGACGAAGTGATTGAGAGGCTCATTGTAGGTGACCTCTGTGAACTGTGAGGTCAAGACGCCGGTCAGACTGCAAACCCTGAGGTCTCGCAGCGGAAGTCCAGTTTCATATACAGTCTATAAAAGAGTATACTTGTGCAAACGCTGGCATAACGGGGCAGTATCACAGAAGAGAGGGCAATATATGCAGCGACATGAAAATATTGCTTGTTTGTTAAAATAATATGCCCATCTGTGGGAAAATGCCCTCTGGTCAACACACTCTCTAAACAAACAAGATAAAGGCTGAAATCATTTTACATTCAATCACTCCGAGAGAAGAACTTCTTCCCCACTGTGTATTTATTTACACAGTGGACTCACATTCCAGCGTAGCCTACAAAGAGTTTGACCTTTTGGACAGATGCAACCATCAGACTGCTCTGGTCATACACAAGTCTGGGTAGAAGGATCCAAACGCTGCCACCAGGAATGTTTTTCCCAGCGTCTCCACATTCCGAGAGCAGATGACACACATTCCCAAAGGTTTCGCCCCAGTCGCTTCTCGTCGGAGCCCTCGTATCGGTCATAAACACCACTCGCATGGTGTTCAGGGCTAAACCTTAATCAAAGGCCGCACTTTGGGCATGGAAAAGTCTTTAGCTCTGGTTAAAACATTTTTTAACCAAGCGCCTGTCTTTTGATCCCGTGGCGGGGGAGGAGCAAAAGGCCTAAACAGAGACAGACACGGCATTGGCTGAGCGTGCGGCGAACACATGTCTCTAATGAGACGGGGAGAAGAAGAAGAAGAAGAAGAGGTGGAAGATATGATTTCAGCTTTACATGCACTCAAACTCTTATTCGCACTGTCGCCACTACAGCGAACTGCAGGCACTAACAATAGAACGCACCTGTTGGTCATTACTGCAGAGACACCAGACACCATGTAGACACACCAGGCTCCCAGAGTCCCTGCAGGGGGGCCCGCATGGCCGCTGCTGCTGACACATACAGTATAGCTTGTGGAGAGAGACACTTTCCGGACAGATGTACACATCTCTACACCCACGGTCCATAGATCAAATGTACAGAAACACGGGCACACACCGAGTACAGTCGTCCGTGTTTTTTAAAGAGAACCTCGGTCTTATTTAGTCTCCACCCTGTCCCCGAACACGTCCTCCTAATCCCATAAAAGCCGCTACAAGTTGACGCCATCTTTTCTCCAGTGATTGTGCGCGTAACGTGCGGCTGAGAGACCCCCAGTGTGCCGCGCAAGTGAAGAAGTGACAGTTACAATGCACTTAACTGGTCATTACATGTTATTGAAATCACAAAGACTGGGTTTTCTTGGGGGTCCCCCAATTTTCTGGAATTTTCCCACGCTTTTATTTCAGATTTATGTGAAGATGTTTTCAGCAATTTAATGTAAATGTACATTCAAAATGGCACCAGTGTTACAGATATAGGGTCACAATACAGAGTCAATGTTAAGAGCAGGGTTCAAGGCCACAGTAAGGTTTGATAATTCCGTTTTTTTTTATGCTTCGACCTTTCCACGATCCTCTTGTAAGGGCCACCAACATTCCCTGACCTGCCAGAGCTGTTCAGAATGCAAACTGTTGGGAAATGGACAAGGAAAGTCCCGTGTTGGACCAGATTAGTAATTCAAACTGGTCCCCGGGGTATATCAAATTAAAACAGGCAGCGGAGCTGAAATGAATCTTGAACGTCCCAAAACTTCGGCTCGTATGTAATGTGCTGCCAACAGTATCATGGACGAAAAGGGATAACCCCTTAAAATGAAGTATAATCCGTGTAATAATCTGCCTAAACTGTGATTTTTTTTTTTAACTCTTGAGTTACCAAAGCTTTGTCAGAAGACACAGCGAAGACACAACCAGTCCAGAAAATATCCATGTCAATGTAGCAGGGGATTTCGTGGGTCAAATGCTGTGTACAAGAGTGGGGGAAATGTGCGGAACCTTTAGGCGAGGGGTGGCACCTGGGACGAGCGCGCACGAGGCGGAGCGATGGCCTGAAGTGAATCATCCCGCTGCAGTTTAGGGAATCACTTTTTTTGGAAATTTGACAAGGGCACAGGAAAATGACAGTACAGTACAAACGCTTTTTGACTCGTTATAAAGAAACAGATTTCTCCTTGGCTAGATAAGCCATCGTTGAAAATACCTGCAATCTGTTAATATGTAGATATCGTAAAGCCTGTATGGTCAGCTGCGGCTCAAGCCGCTTGACGTGGTCGACCTCGTAATCGGAAGGTCGGGGGGGTTTGATCCCCGGCTCCTCTAAGTCTACATGTCGATATGTCCTTGGGCAAGACACTAACCCCAAATTGCTCCTTGCGGCTGCGCCGGCAGCGTGTGAATGAAGTGTGACAGAAAAAGCACTCCGCGTACGGTAGAAATGCAGTGTGACTGCTGTGTGAATCGGTGAATAGAAAAAAAAAACTAGTTTGAAAACACGTTGGAGTTGTAAACAAATGTTATATTTTCAAAGAATATTTAAGCTTCAACAATTAAAGCTTTCAACTTCCCTCGTGTATTTCGGATGCTCTCCTTCTAATCCCAAACTCAACGAGAAGAAAGGCACATTTTATGAACAGGCGAGGAGTTTGAGGAGCTAACCCCAATCAGAGCAACGCGAAAAAAATATTGCTTGATTGTCTGTGAAGATTTGTCAGCTTAGTGTTGACAATTAATTTACAGTCCATCCACTTACGAAAAACAAGCCCGTCCCTTTGTCAACTACAGAAATCAATTTAGGAACCACAGAATGGCCTCTCTGGCCCACTCATTATCCGAGCATACGGTGGCACATTTGTAATTCTCATGTAATCAAAATTGCCACTGATGTGTGCTCTCGTCCCTCTGGCAAGGCAATTCATGAAACATAGAGGTAATCACAATAACTGTGTAGTGACAGAATATGCTGATTATGTGATTAAGTGTGCATGTAATTGGCATTATTGTTATTTTTAGCTAGAAGTTAATTGCTAATGGAGATCCTGGTAATTGGATCACCGAATGGCAACACTGCAAATCTATTAGCTCCTAATAATTGCCGCAAAGTGAGAACAGAAAGAGTGGGTGGAAGGTGTTTATGGGGGGGATAAGTGGCTGTCTCCGTGCCGTACAGGGGATACACATAGGAGATTTGTCAAGTTTTACATTTACGGGAATGTACTCAAAATGGGAAGAGGTGTCACACTGGATTCGAGAGAATTGTGCCAATTGAAGTGTTTGTGGCCATCGGTTTGTGTGTCTAATAATGAATTACAGCTAATGTGACATGTTTGGTGGAGCAGCCCCTAAAGAAAGAAAAGAAAGAACAGAACTGAATGGAAAAGACACAGAGATAGAGACAGTGAAAGAGAAGAGCCTGTACTGTATCATTTGACAGGGGACCTCTCCAGTGCTATCAGATGGAGGCGTCAGAATGATCAGTCTCACACACACACACACACACACTCTGACTCTCCGTCTCCCTCTCTGTCCCCTTGTCTCCTTCCCGAGCAGGGACCAGCCGCTTGCTGATAGAACAGGCCCATTAGGATCCTGCTATCGCCGTCCACAGCAGAGAGATTGAAAGGGCCTGATAGCTTGCACTGCGATCCCCACAGTCCCTGGAAAATCACACCATATCAGTCATTGGATCCCTTACTTGAGACAGAGGGAAGCGAGGGAAGGAAGGGAGGGAAGGAACAGACGTTAAATAAAAAAAAAAAAATACCCTAGTGAGGGTTAAAGACAGAGAAAGCTGGGTGGGAACGGTAATAGACGCTGTCAAAGAGAGAGAAAGAGGGGAAAAAATCACAGCGAGACAAAAAAAGAAGTGTGTGAGTTGTTGTCTTAGTCCTTGCAGGTTGTTTAGCAGAGCAGACAGTAGCAGATTTCTGGAACAGTGTACGCGATCCTGCCTTGCATTTATTCTTTCTTTTCTTTTTTTGTTGCATTGTTCTCTTCTTCTCCACTACAGGGACATCCAGTCATTTAGACTGCAGGGCAGAGGGTCTTCAGGTCAGGCCAGGGCAGGGTGGAGGACAGGATGGGACAGGGGACTGGTGAACAAAGGCCTGTCCTTGTATGGGCAGACACTTGACTGGCATGGCAGAGGCCAGCTCACTGGTGCCAAGCTCGTGCGAGGCCGGCTATCAGTGGGAGCAGAAGCAGCCAGATTGAGGGCTCTTGGTGGATGACTTCCAGAGAACAGGCCAGCATAAACTTCCTGTGACATTGTTGGATTGTTACACGTATGTACAACTGTGTACAGATTGAAAAGATGAGACTTCATACTACTCGCGCGTATTCAAAAACCTCGACGGTGAAGGAGGACCTGCTGTTCCAGGGCTTTTGGGGGCAGCAACGGAGAAAGCTCCATCATCTGTAGTTGTTTTTTGAGAGACAGGGAAGTGAGATAAAGCTGAGGAGCTAGACCCTTGAGCACGAGGCATGTAGACATGATTGAGACGACCTGCCGGAGTTCAGACAGAGCATCAGAATGTGGACGATTGAATTGATTTTGAATGTGGAGTGGCGGTGGGTCATGGGTTTACAGAGAATGGTCCGAGAAAATATCCAGTGATATCCGAGAAATATCCAGAAAATATCCAGTTGGCCGTTCTCGAACAAAGGGTCAGAGGAGAACGGCTAGACTGGTTTGAAATGATAGAAAGAAAACAATAACTTATAACTGTGACCCGAATACATGCTCAGAGGTTTACAGAAGACATCATGCCGTGAAGCAGATGTCTCCTGACCACACTTCCTGCCACTTTATTAGCTTGTCCTCAGTACCTAACGAAAAGTCCATTTGTGAGTGCATAGTATTTGCCTTATTTGTCTCTCGCATGTAAACGGTTTGTGCGCAAGTTGCACCGACGTTTGTCTGAGTCACGTCGTCGAAAAGTTGGACAAGGAACAAATGACTGATTGACTCATGCGAGGTGGAAGCCACTGAGGTCTGGACGAGATGCCGATCTGGCGTCTGATTGAGTGACTGAGTCATGCGGACTGAAAGAGGCAGCCTGAGCTCATTGGGTCTGGACGTAAAAGAAAAGTTTGAGGATTGTTGTGTGTGTGTGTGTGAGAATGTGTGTGTGTGTGTGTGTGTGTGTGTGTGTGTGTGTGTGTGTGTGAAGAGAGTGTGTGGCTTTGAATGTGCCGTCCTCTGTTTGGTGGGGTAGAAAACAGTGTCTCTGGGATTTTGGCTGCTCTAATAACACCTTGCCATTGAGAGACTAATGAAGCATATCTACAGTCTTCCTCCTGACAGACAAAGAGAGGACAAGCACACACACACACACACACACACAAAGCGATGTAGAACAGGAACTCTCTGGAGGTCACTCAAGCGAGTGTCACTTCAAATATCTTTTGTGCATCTGCAATAGAAAGAAAGAAGAAGAGCGCGAATCTGAGGCAAACGACGGCGGTATCCCAGCAGTTTGTCTTGCTTCAACCTTAAGGGTCGGTGGGTTTGTGGTGCTTAGACCTCAGGATGCCTCCCATTCTGCCCCGGGGGGGCTGTTTGAAGAACAAGAGCTGATGAGGCTTCACTGTGGAGCTACATAGTGGTTCAATGGTGCAACTAATATGGAGTCAATCCAGCCAAAGTAGCAATTCCATGGAACGGTAGATTTCTATTAATTAAATCATAATTGGGTTTTATATATTTATTTGGTGAAGACATTGGCAGGGAGAGGAGTAAGATTAGGCAGAGATTTGCATGTAAAATGTACGAGCTTCATTACACTACCTTGGCAAAGACGGAATCATTCGCCTGCCTGCGGGGCACACAGATGGCTCTGTATGTTTGCTAATTTGCTCTCCTTTCAAGGTCATTAGTTCTGTTTGGGGAACTATTGAAAAGTTTATTTGAGGTAGGTAAGTTCCTGATTTGTTTGCAATGTGACATCCCCTTTGTTGTTGGGCTGAGGTTCAGAGGCAGGTTCCAGCCTCCGAGCGGTGCGAGTATGTGTTTGGAACCAAAAAAAAAATAAAAAATTAAGATAAATAAATGAATTGATATTGGAAAAAAAAAATAAAAAAAATACAGACACAACAGGAGGTTAATACAGTAAATACAGAATTCTAAAAAAGAGTTGTTTTTGCATTACTGCCAACAGTTAATTTAATGGTTTTATGTAACAATTTGTTTCATCAATTTTCTTCTTCTCACAAATACTAATTAGTAATATGTATTACCTGTTATCAAAACATCTTGTTTCTGCGTAGCTCATTACTCTTGAATCAATTTTTCAAAGTGCAATATTCGCCATTTTCTCTTCCCTCTTTAGACAGCTCCTGTTTAGTTTTCTTGCACAGGAAATGAGTTTTGACATAATGGATTTTTGCCCAGCATAATATAAACACTGACAGCGCTGACACTGTGTGCAGCACTGGTTGCTATGGCTTTGTTTACCCCCCCCCCCAAAAAAACTGGCCCTCATATGCTTTACATCTGGTTGTAAATAATCTAGAGGCACAGTGTGATTTTGTTTTTAACATTTATTAAAACAAATTGTGCCTGTCAGGATAATAGACACCCTTTATTTATTTGACTGACCGACATCATTGAAAGCATTTGTTGCTTTGGTGCGTATTAAAAACACATGGACGGGGAAAAGGAGTTGTCACAAAGTGGATTTGGAGCTACAAGCCACACAAGTTGTTCTGCTTCTTCTTCTTTGTAGACGGCGTCTGAATCATTGATGAGCACAGTTTGGTGACAGCTATCATTTCCAATTTTGCCTTTGACACTTGACGGACTGCTTTAAACAAAGACTTTAAACAAAGGCTGGAGATAAAACGCGTTTATAAAATTCTGAATCCATGGAAATCAAAGCCATGTCAGCATATTGTGCGATTTGAATGGAAATTTATATGTATGTGACTCTTGATTGGTCACATCAATGGAATTCATTTAAAAAACCCAAGAACACAATCGGATGTGTTAACTAGGAGGAAACTGGAGATAGCGGTGGGCATGTATCTTTTGAGTATATAGCAATAATGTAAGTGTGATAATTCAAAAATTAGCATGTCGAATTCGCTGCCTTGTGGAAAAATACAGCCGTGCCGCGTCTTATAGCGCTGTGTTTCCTTTAATAATGAAATAGTGGATGGGGGAACTTTAATCAGCCGGGCATTATTGGAGAATACAGAAGAGACAGACAGAAGACACGGAATAAAAAGAATCACTTTTATTACTATCTAACTGCAATTAGTTTAACCCTTTTATCTCTCGCCATTTGTAACGCTATTTGGGCCATTTCACAGAGACTGGAAATTTGGGCAGTAACAGTGAAATTGATATAGTGCGGAAGATACCATCAGCCTGGAGGGAAGGGTCGGGTAGGGAGTGGGGGGGCCCCTGCCTATTTCACAGTCTGTCCTCATAGCTTATATGTAGCTAACTCCTAAACCAACGAAGACTTTCTATTGTTCTTCATATTTGTATTTTATTGTAAAAAAGGTCAAAATCATCTGTAATAAATGATACAGATGATCTGGCTATCTGTCAGTCTGATAGCAGCTAGCTAACTACAAAAATAGCTAGATATGGCATCTATCTATCTATCTATCTATCTATCCATCTATCTATCTATCTATCTATCTATCTATCTGTATGTCTGCCTGTCTATCTGATAGCAGTTAGCTAACTAAAAAGCTATCTATCTATCTGTCTGCCTGTCTGTCTCTGATAGCAGTTATCTATCTATCTATCTATCTATCTATCTATCTATCTATCTATCTATCTATCTATCTATCTATCTATCTATCTATCTGATAACAGCTAGCTAACTACAAAGCTAGCTAAATATATCATCTATTTCTCTGTCTATCTAATAGCAGCTAGCTAACTACAAAGCTAGCTAAATATAGCATCTATCTATCTATCTATCTATCTATCTATCTATCTATCTATCTATCTATCTATCTATCTATCTATCTATCTATCTATCTGTATGTCTGCCTGTCTATCTGATAGCAGTTAGCTAACTAAAAAGCTATCTATCTGTCTGTCTGCCTGTCTGTCTCTGATAGCAGTTATCTATCTATCTATCTATCTATCTATCTATCTATCTCGACATGCTGTTGTGGCTGTGGATGGAGCTTAATCTAAAGTACCTCCTGTTCTTCTCCATGAGACTTGGGAGATGAAATTATACTCTTTCCAAATAATAATATGACTAAGACATCTCATTAGCATATACAGTGCAGGAAGGAATCTTTAATGAAGGTATCAGAAGGATCTTATTGTCGGGGGGATTAACACTTTCTTTTTCTTTAAAAGCCATTATTCAACATTGACTAATGAACGTATTGTATTTATTTGTGTTATTTTTGGTCTTTTTCTTCATGTTAATTGGATGTTTTCATATTTCTGCTTCTTCTTTTTTTCTTTTCTTTTTTTTTTGACAAATTAGGGCATTGCAATTATTTCAACTTTTTTGCTGTTTAATAAGAGGTATGGTTTATTTGTTTATTCCCGAGCAATTTTAGCTTGAGATTGACAATAATGAGTGAAGGTGGTGGTGTTGATATTTACCTGGCATTTTCAATAAGCACAATTAAAAAAACATTCAATGCAGCACACGAGCAGTAGATATTAGATATTAACTTTTAATTTAATTATTAAATGTATGGAGAGAGGTGTGTGGCTTTACTTTGAAATGAATGAAAACATTCTTTACAACTGTTAACAAAAGGTAAAGCATGTAAGATACATTTTAATGTATCAAGTAACTTTAATCCATTCAAACTAAAATACACAACATGTGTTGTGAGCTTATTCAATGGAGGAAACAAGTAAAGAACTATTGAAAAGACCATTTTAAAATAGATACAGCCTATTGACATAATGTGCCACAGTGTAAGCTAGACAATGTACTTTAGGCTGCCCTCATCAGAGGTGGAAAAAAGTATTTAGATAATTCCACTTTTAAATATAAAGGAAAAACCGTTACATTCAAGCTGTTACAAGTTCAAACACTGTTGATTAAGCCTGTCCAGCTCCGTGTGCTGGAGGGGCTACGCGGGTGGGCGGATAGCGGATAGCAAAGCTAGCACTGTTTTGGCAACAGAAGTTACGCACTGGAGCTTTAAGTGAAAGTACATAAGAACACGGAGCCAAAGTGTTCAATAAAAGCACTGCTCTTGTCAATCAAGGGCTTGATATGTTGATATATACAGTATATATATATATATATATATGAAATGATTAATGCCAAAGCATCAGTGCATAAGCTGCACTTCAAAAATAACTCAAAGTTATTTTTCTGTCTTTATTTTCCAACTACAGAAACAGCTACACGTGGGAAGACGCTGCCCCAGCACAAATTTGACCATTTTGCATTTTTCTAGACCTCTGCCACTGAGATTAGATTTTCAGGACTGTAGCACAATTAACAGGAATTGCAACTCTTTCACCAAGTGGGGAGAATGTGCCTTGATCATTGGCAGAGAAAATGAGCAAGGCATGGTGCCACATGGCCAAAGACTCCAAGCCCACTCTTGGCAGCCGCGTAGGAGATGGCTCGCTTCCAGTTAGCACTAACGGCTGACTGGCTGAAACAGCCCTACTGCAACATGATATAAGAAATGTGAACTTGAATTTGGAAAACCGATCATCAAAGTTAAAATTAATAATCGTCACATAAAGTTTCATGACAGCATTACATTTTATGTTAGCGCAATAAAGATTTATTGTATGAAACAAGTCAATCAAACGGACCCGCTCTGAGTGATTCATTGGGGCAGGCCAAATTTGAACGTACACAATTCACCTACTGCTAATCCATATATAGAAGGCGACTTTTCTCATGCTATTTCACATTAGTCATCAGAGCACGGTGGAAGCTGGGCTAAACCATGAAGTATTTATTTAATTGTGTCAATGAGCAGTCACATAACTTTGACATTTACTTTTATCCTAACTTTTCTTCCCCCCTTTGATTTAACCCTAACCCTGTTAGATCTCAGAGCAGGGCTTCTTACGTTGTACCTGAAAATGAAAGAATGGGAGAAAACTGAGAGCTTTTTTGGCGAGACGTTACGTGACATTATGACAAATGTACTTTCTTTGCTTGCTGTTAAACCTAACACCAGAGTGTTGTTTTTTTCTTTTTTGGCGTCCCATTCTCTTGGAGGTCGCCACCTGCTTTTTCAGGGATCCCCATATTTGATTTGGCCTTCCTGACACAACCCTCCTATTTGGAGCACACTGGATTTAGGCACCACTTGTGGCTGGGGTCAATTTAGAGTGTCCAATTAACCCAATCAATGGCAATTGGGTACCTTGCTTAGATGTAGGGGGGTAGGGAGTCTATTAGTTCCCTTCCCTCTAGGCTGCCCAAACTGATGCATATTTAAATAACTTGCCAAAAGGATTTTTTTAAAAAGAGCTTTTGCACAATTCCAGGAAGTGACATTGACGTTTGACTCCAACCACCTCAGCTGGATTTTTCTTTATTATTACTTTTTGTTGTTGTCTATGCCTGTGTTATATCTACTGTATAAAGAACCTCAAAAGTGAAAATATTCCAAAAAAGAGAGATCTTTTCAAACTTGTACCCCATGTGATCATCGTTTGTTTTAGAGTGAAGTGATCTGATATGGAAAACGGAAAACGAGCTGTCGAACAAATTATGAACCGGTCAAATCTGTTCAGAACAGGGAGCTGGTGGTATCCCTTTGTTTCCTCAACATTTTTAATTTTCCGTTTGGGAAACTCCCCTGACTCGCTGTTTCTGGGAGTACATCGTGATTTATTCTGGTCTGGGGTCAGAGGTTAAAAGACTGCGCAAACTTTTTGGTTTGTGAGCGAGCCAAAGGACGGCTCTGAAGAACTTCCTCTATCCTCATTTGGTGTGAACAATTGAAAAAGAAAAAGATATTTAAGCCTGAGTTCGTGTGTGCAATTCATTTCATTTGCAATCAACATTACGGTCGTGCATTATTTTGGGCCAAATGTGGGTTTTTGTGTGAAACATGTTTGTGGACGGCTTTGTGTGTGAGATAGAGCAGAGTGTACTGCTCTGACAGTGAAACGAGGATAACAGGAAGATGAGGCGCAGTGAGAGAAAGAAAGAGAGAGAGAGAGCGAGGGAGGGAGAGAGAGAGAGAGGCACTCAGACACTCATTAGCCACCAGACGCTATCTGGAGTGTGTCAATAGAGTCATGTTAGTGGGGTGTTAAAGCATTGACCAAGATATGCTGAGAGAGGCAGAGAAAGACAGAGAGAGGGGGAGGAGGTGGAGGTAGTGGGGGGAGGATGGGGTGATAGTGAGATCACCCCCCACCATTGCAGCACCTGTCACACCTTGAGATAATCATCCATCATGCCTCGCCTGTGACTGGAGAGTGTGTGGTCCTTTTTAATGGCCGCCATTGACACGATTCGTCTTCCAAGCCACCCACAGCCTGTCACCAAATTGCGACTGTTGCAGTGGGGGGAATACATTTTATTGCACCTGTGCAAAGATAAGATGTGTGGAATTTTTTTGGGCTTTCTAAGAAGTTTGCCCAGAAAGGTGCAATCCCTGTGTGAGAGAGTGGTAAAATATACTGTATGTAGGGGAGAGTGGGGCTGGGGAAGGATGAGCCAGGATTTTACTGGTGTTGTCATCTTGGCATTGGGGAAAAATGAGACATCAGTACAATTAAATCATCTACCACTATTTCAGGATTATTTTAAATTGCTCAATGAACAAATCTGGGTCAAAGGTACCTGAAAATACAACTTGGAAAAAGTTCCTGTGGCTCATCTTGCCCAAGGTGAGGGCAAGGTCACTGGGTGACATGTTGATATTTGACCTTTTAGGTTGAGTTCAGTTTGGTTAAGTAAGTTTAATTCCGCCTCTTAAGGAATTATATGCAGGAAAACTGTAATAAAAACAGTTTTAATCATTTTAACTTGAGGCTTAACAACCCACTAAGGCTGAATGGTGGAAACAGAAATAATGAGCACTTTATGAATTTTGAGGTCACGTGACAACAGTTGTGTACAGTTGCCTAGAAACTGCCTAGAGTGGGACAACGTAACCACTTGTTAATCTGGATTACGACTGCAAATTAAAACTTGGATACATTTTACAACCACTTTATATTAAGACACCATATCGTTTTCATCACGCTTTACATTTTGACAAACGCTCTCTAGCTGAAGGTTGATGTTGTGTGACTGCTGACAGGTGGGAAAGTCACGAGGCCGCGAATGAATAGGAACCTCTCGCTGTCGATAGCCGGCCTTCACACAAGGACACTCTTGTCTTGAACGTTAACAGGCAGTTTGTATAACACATGTACCTGTAGAGGCACAAATGGGAGGTTGTTTTTTTGTGAGCATGAGATAAGTGGGTGAGTAAATGTGCTCTTGTATGTTCTAAATCTGAAGCATGAATGCAAGGATGTATAACTCACCGGGCTCAAGTCCGCGTGATGGCTCCTTAAGGGAAAACTGCGGTAAGGTGAGCTCAGTCGCTGGACCAGGCGTTAATAGCGCATCTAACATGACTAGATGTCCCATGGTGCTGCTGGGCACGCGAACGGAAGAGGCCTGGCTAATGGGGAGGACACCGGTGGGAGGGTGGAACGCACCCAGCGCCTCTGGCGGCCCTTTAATAGAGGACCACGGAGATGCCTGCCTGCTGTGGTTTCTGGGTTTCAGATGATTCTAGTTTCAGGTGACATGCCTCATGCTCTATTAGCAGACTCTTCCGACCACAGTTTTCTTTGGCAGCCGCACAGGTTCAGACTGCAGCAGCTCTGAGCGAGACCGGGTTTTCCACACGCCAACTTTCTCCTTCTCCATCATATATATACACACACACACACACACACATACACACAAATAAATATGTGCAGACACATACCCACACACATGCCTGGGCATTCCTACACACACACATAGAGATGAAAATCCCAATTTTCATTAATATATACACGTCGAGACACCTAATCAAACATAATCATGCACAGACACTGACAGACAAGCGCCGCCATGAGTCTCCCTGGTAAACAGAGGTCTGTTGATGTACATCGGCAGTCCAGCACACAGACATCCATATATTATGTCTGCTCTAATACTGCACTTCATCCTTGACATGGTGGCAATGGAGGATTTAGGCTCCAGTAGTGTTTATGAAGTACAGACCTATGTCCAAACATCCTGCTGCCTCCTGTGAAGTGGTTGGACGCTGGTCCGTCTCTCGCTCACCCCATTTCAGCACCCTGGCAGGCGTACTGGGTGGCATCAGAACTCGAGCCGTAGTCAAAGGGTTGTCTCGTTGGGGTTGCCTCCTGCATTATGGGCCGTTCGCTTCCTTCTTCTTGCCTCCTTATTCCGTTCACACTGGTCAAAAAGAAATCTGTTGAACCCTTTAACACCGAGCGCATCACGGACGACACGTTTGTGCGAGCGTGCTTTGCGTTGCCCCAATAACGCGGCGGGTTTGCGTTATCGGAAACGTTCCATCAGTTTCTGAAAGCTAAGAAGTTGCATGTAAAAGCCAAGGTGGTTATTACGGTAACGTCACTCGTGCTGTACATTACATATTTGGACATTGAGACAAAGACTCAAACTAATGTTGTTTTAAATATGTTTCATACTGTTCACATTTCAAATTTAATACGCAAAATCACACTACGGTGTTTTTTTCCTTCATTTTTAAGTTGTTAATACGTCATTTCAACATGCAGTCAATTGTAAATAACTGAAAGTAAAATATTGGAAGTTATTCTGGAAAAAATGTGAAAAAGTACTTACTCACAGGACATTTTCTGGCTCTTTTTATGGTTAAAATAAGCAACAACAACAACAAAAAGTCCAGGCAGGCATTTTGAGGTTTAGGCGATAAAGGGTTAATCCCAGGTTTAAATGGAATGCATTGAATTAGCATTCACTCCTGGGTCAAATGACTGTGTAGTGCACACAGATTTAGCCCGATTTTAGTAGTTTACTAACTTTTTAAACTCAAAATCATTTATTTCATCAATCGGATCATCTAAATCCATGGTTCTCAAAGTGTGGCACGTGTACCACCAGTGGTACGCAAGCTCCCTCTCGTTGTACTTTGTGGTGATCAGAGTGGAACTGAAGAATTTTGACTTTGGTTTTCCGGCCGTGACATCACAATTCATGGGTGAATTGGTGTAAAAAAAGAACCACATTGTGCAGTGGACAACCACCGGCTATGAGAATGGTGTTGATTGCCTTTTTTTTTTACCGGCTCACGCATGTTTGAAAGTCCGCGGCGTACCTGCCAATTTAAAGAATACTAACTTTAAATTGAATGGAGGCTTTTCTGACCATGACTTTGTCGACCTTTGCAGAACCCGTGCAATTTGGCTCCATTTCAGAGGATCCTGTGAGAGTAAACATCACCAAAATGAGGCAGATGTGTTGTTGTTTTTTTCTAATTCGTAATGTTGCGTTCCCGCCTTCTTCCTCTCCCCCTACGTTGCCTCCTCCTTTTCTCCTCTAGCATGTTGTCGCGTGTGATTTGCATAGAAATATAGAGCGATGACAAAAAAACAAAAAAAACAACGAGTTCTCACTTCTGTGTGAGTGCTGACTTTTGTCTTTTGTCACGGTGACAAGTGTATTATAGCGCCGCGTTTTACTTGCACAAAGACACTCTTTGTGCTGCTCAAATCACAGTTCCCAAAGTTATTGTTCAGCGATATCACCAAGTTCTCCGCCAGTAGTTATCATCTTGGCTGGAAATCGGCCTCGTCGAATAATTGAAAAGTGCATCGGGGGAGTCGTCTCATCTGCATTTGAAACGCTCTCTCTGTGTATTTAGAATTTAAAAGAGCAACTTTCATTAATTAAAGCGATGACACGCTGCATGACATTTGCACAGTATTCTCTTTCAGCCGCGCGGCGCATGTGTGGACCTCCAGAGGTTTGGCTGATACACCTAATCAAACTCCGAGGTTGACAGCCGTGGATGGAAACTCCTTTTGGCTTTTCGGGGTAAATTGGACAAGTTTTGTTGGTGAAGTCCCAATGATTTCTGTTTACACATGTCAAAAATCTCTGCCTGTGCATTTTATTTTTTTTTACCAAGCATTCTGGGGGCAGCGACTGCAGAGCAAGAAGACATTTTGTTCGCTATTCAATTAGCATCCGTTCCCCCAAATGAAATGAAATTAAAAGGAGGGCTGTAAAGCAACAGCCCACCTCACGCCCTCCAACTCCAACGTGTTTCAGAGAACTGGGGGTAATATAATTCCTTAACGTAAAGTCTGCTGCTGTGTGGCTGTTATGTAAAGCACATCACTCTGCACAAAAATAAAACACTGATATATCGAGGGACACGGACTAAACAGGCTTAGTCAGCACTGGGTGAACTCATTTGACGATGTAATGGACATTCTTTTTTTTTTCTTTTCATTTTAAAAGTGACACACTGCAGCTTTATGAATATCACTTTTAACTGATATTGAATGATTTCAGTGTGACCCACACTTTAAATCCATGTCAGTCACTCTGAAAAGCTGACAGGAGAGTTTTTGTGTGTTTTATTTAAGGTAAACGGAGAGGATCTTGGGGGACGGATGAATCGGTTCACTGACACGTGTCTGTTTACGTCTGCCCCGCCGTGTATTTGCTGTATAATCTGCACAGAATCAAGGTTTTTCAGCCCAGGATATTTTCATCTGGGATGATGGGATGTTAATGAAAGCTTCTGTCACTCACGACCGCCGACCTGTGTTGTCGTTGCGATGTATGGACGTAAGTTAGTGTCTATGTCTGCGTGGCTTCACGGGGGGAACAAGCCTTTAATGTCCAGGTGGAACGGGGAAACGCGCACATGCTGGCCGTCTTTATTATTGAGTGGAATTACAGCGCGTACCTCACTTATAGACGCCGCGGTACGAGCAGCGAATGTGTGATGAAGACGTGCCCCTATTAAGCAATTCAAATATAACACCGCCAACACCACCATACAAAAATAACCCAGAATTTAGCTCACAAAGTCAGTTCACCACTTCAACGACAACCAAGCGTGTTTCCTTTGAATGTGGCAAGTGTGCCGTGGCTGGGCCGGGGCTGACCGGCGAGGAGTCCGAGCAGCTGGCTCACGTGACCGACGTCGACCGTGTTATTTACATTCAACTCGCGGTGAGCTGTTTGCCGAGAGGGATAATTTGACAGTCAGATAAACAGACAGACAGACAGACGGATAAACAGAGCGCTGGCTACTGACAGAGATCTCACTGTCAGTCTCACTGCCACTCTGTTCCTCTCTCAAGCCCAACAGCCACGGGGCAATATTTGAGCAGACAGTCACCGAGTCTTCCAAATATTGAACAACATGCAGTCGCTGTTTCTTTTCCAAGTGATTTTTGGACGCGGCGCCTCTGTTTTCTTCTTCCTCTTCTTCTTGTGGTGCAATACTGGCAGGACATGGACATGGCATGAACACATCTTTCCTTGTCATTTCTTTCTCTCGCTCTGTCCTCCCACTTTTTTTTTTTTAGCCTCATGGTTGTTGTTTTTTTTTTAACTTATTTCATCACAGGTTACAAACTTGAAAATCAATATTTTTTTCTTTGTTTTAGTTTTGGAAGATGTACCCCTGTTGTAGATAGATTTTCCTGTAAATACTACAATATTTAACATTACAAATTTTTAATTACTTCACCTCTCGAAATAAATGGAGTAATGTTCACAGTTACAGCGTCTGTATGTAAAATATTGGTCTCAGAAGGAAGCTAACACATGTGAGATTATTGCAGAAATCAAGATATGTGCTACTATGTCAGAGTAAATGAATCTGGAAAGCAGTAGAAATTTTATATTTTTATCTCCGCCTGAAAAAAACCCACATTAATTAGAGTGAAAATCACCTTTGAATCATACGAAAAAAACTGTGACATTACAGTACAATAAAGCATCTATACAGGGAAATATTGCTAATAAATTGCAATTACTGTAACGTAACACTAAATGTAGTATTTCTACTGCTTAATAACAGTAACACATTGCATAATTGTTAGGCTACAGCTTTTAATGACAGTACAACCTTCTGTGAAAGTATGATATCTAGGACAAGTACAGTCAAATATTTTTACAGTGTACATTTCAGAAGTTTTTTTAAGTGCAGTTCCTTTGAATAACTTTATGTGATGACAAAGTACGGTGAAGGACTCACAGATCCCTCTGTCACACACACTTTCACTTGTGTCTGTTTTGTGTGGGTGTGACAGTTTTTTAATATCAGATGGTGTCGGTGCTTTGCCTTTGTGTCAGCCTTTGCAGTGTGTGTGTGTGTGTGTGTGTGCTTGAATAAACTCCATGTATACGTCTCTATTGTGTGACCACGTGCGTGTGTGTGTGTGTGTGTGTGTGTGTGTGTATATTCGGTGCTCCTCGCCTGCTGTATCCACTGACGTTGTCACACCTCTCTCGGCGTCCTGCTGTGTTTCCCGCGGCGTCCTGAGGTCCTGGATGCCGTCTCCATATCGCTGCTGAGGATGGTGGGCGTCTGGCACAGATAACACTCTGATAGCTTAGTGATGGACAGGCGGGGAACTTTTTTTTTCTTCTTTTTTTTTTTTTTTGTCATTTTGCATTCTCTTCCCACCCCCCACCTGCAGTTAACGTAACTTAGGAGGTGTGTGTGTGTGTGTGTGTGTGAGAGAGTGAGAAAGAGAATGTTTTCACCTGCTTTTTTACTTCTTATTTCTAGTAAATGATGAATTTAGGTCTCGCTTTAACTTCTGAAACTTAAAACTGCACGAAACAAAAAAGAGAACACATTTTTCCTTGTATTCCCCTTTCTTTTCCTTCTCCTTCGCCGCAATTATATCATCGTTCCTCCTGCTGCTGCACCATAAGTTGCATAAGTCGATGTTTGGTTATTCACAAATGTCATTGGCATTCTTTTATTCTCCCCTCACGGTGGCCTGTGGGGGAAAGGCTAATATCTTGTGTGTCAATTCACAGCGTGAAACTTTTAGATCTATATAAGGTTACTCAGTGCGGAACTTATTTTCTAAGAGAAAAAAGGAATCCATTATTTATGAACATAGTCCCAGTCCATGGCTAATTGTTTATTTTCTTCACAATTGCTTTGATGTAACCAGCTAGACACTCGCAGAAGTCGGCGGAAAAGCTGAATATTTCCCCATTACAAGTCTTTTAATATATAATTATTATGTGTCATTCCGCTCAAGTTTATTTTAGTTCAGTGTTTCCCACATGTGAATTTGGGTAAATTAAATAGATAGTGATTATGTCCTGCTCGAAAATGTGCCACCATATTTTTTCTTATTCCGTTTTCCATTTCCCCCGCCCTGATTAATATTTCTAGTTTTCTTTGCCGATCACTTCTGGGCAGCTTCATCTTTTATCTATACCGAGGTGAGCAAACATCTCCAGCTCCAAGTTGTTCTTGTAAAATGGCAAAATGTGCTCATTTGGCATCGAAACGACACAGCGGCAACTGCTTGCCGGGTGAGCTGGGTGGAAGGCGCTGTGTGTTCTTCAAGGGGCTTTCTGTAATTAAGCGACTGCACATTCCTCGGTTAACATTTCATCCCAGCGCTGCCTGATCAGCACTCTGCAGCATTTAGACAAGTTTAGGGTGGGGAGCGGACGCCCAAGCCGCAGAAGAAATCAAACAGTCATAAAATCAGTCTAAACTACAACAAAGAAAATGCCCCCCCCCCTATAATTAGATTAGGCAAACATAAAACAGAAAAAGAAAGCAGGGTTGTTTATGCTCACCCTGTCAGCTCTGAATGTTCTGTACGATGCCCCGGAGTTGGGCAGTTAGTGAACGGTGGTAGTGATCCCAGTGTGGTTTTTCCTTTATTTTTGTTCATCTCAATCACACTTAACAGCTAATTGCAAAGATTACAATTGTACATTGTCTCCCGTAGTAGTATTAGGGATGATATTACATTTGTCTCGGAGTAAATTTAACTTTATTGTGTATTCAGTGATGGGAGGAAACATGTTTAAAGCTGCACCGTGTAACTTTTGGTCAAGGAAATGTCCTGACCTGACCTCTGGGGCAAAAAAGTGTTTATTGCATTAAACTGCTGTACGACAAGGTTTTTTTTACCAGCACAATTAAATTAAAACATAAAATCAGCATATACCTGTGTACTGTTTTAAGGCTATAGGCCGAAAAGTATCGCATCTATCACATTTTTCACAAATTCATCCGTCCGGGCCAGTTCGCAACCTCCGGTGGGCCAGTTCTGGCCCGCGGGCTGCATGTTTGACACCCCTGATGTAACCATTTTACAGAAAAGTTTGAACATGTTCAATACTTGCGCCTGCTTTTACAGGTGCTGCAGAATCACTTGATACCTGCTCACAGGTGACTGTGGTACACGCTCTCCATACATCCTCTCAGGTATGCTTGGCTGGAGCGGCCGACTCCACCTGTCTAGACTTCAGGTTCCCAGCTGGCAGGCTACGGGGGAATGGCCCTCGATAAGACTTTACACGGAGCCATGTCGTTGAAATGCCAGGGTGCCCAGTGGCAGGATCCACGGCTCTGTTCTGGATATCAGCTTTCATAGGATCAAAGCTCTAGCAGCGATATCCTCCCCCTCATCAGGCGAGCAGCAGTGCACAGACCCAGGGGGATATGATTGGCGGAGGGGAGGAGGGGAATGAAAAGGGAGAGAGAGACAGATAGAGACAAGAGAGAGAGGGCGAAGGAGGCTGGTGAAGAGGGGGGAGGTTTAAGGCATAGGGAGATGAGAGCTAGGTTAAGGGCCTGCAGGGCTGGGGAGGAAGGCAGTGGGTGAGAGAGGAGGATGGTTGTTAGGGATGTTTGAAAGCAGCAAGGGGGAAGTGCTGGTGGGAGAGCGATGCAAGGAGCGCAAGGAAGGAGGAAGGGATGCGAGGGCCAGGCGATGTGTGTGTAAACGAGACAGATACGCCGCTCTCATCAACATATAGGGGCCCGGGTCTCCAGTTGAAGCCCAAACAGCTGAGGTTCCCCCAACACAACAGCATCTGTAAACCACCACCTCACCTATCTTCTCCAACCCTTAAAGCCCATGAGTCTATTTACTCACCCGCTTGTTTGCCAAGAGCGACAGCACACCACCCCCTCCACCAACATTGCCACCCCCATCTCCACCTCCTCCCCGTCTTCTTCCTATCTCCTCTATCATCTTCCTTAGAGATATGAGGAGTGGGGTGCAACACTTTCCTCTTCCTGCTCTCCTCCCTCTCTCCAGGCGCTTTTTGATTTCTCCTCTCACCTCCTCTTTTCCTCTCCCTCTTTCATATCCCAGAGTGCCTCTTTTTCCTCTGTTCGTCTCTTCCGATCGCGAGTTCTCCTCAAGGTATCAGTGTGTGGTATGGAGTTGTGGCGGAGTCTTTTCTTAAAAGTGCTAGCTCATTAAGGAGTGAGAGTGTTTGGATATGCGTAGTTTGTATTTTTAGTGTGTTTGTTTGTGCTGCTGTGCCGGGGCTGTGTTCTCGGCTCACCGTGTGTGTGTGTGTGTGTGTGTGGCATGTGTACATGCCGGGTGTAAAGCAGAGGTAGGAACAGTGCTGAGTCTGATTCTTTCTGTTCCACTGTGGCGTTTGGAGAAGCACAAACTTTATTCCTGCATCGCAGTAACATCTGTTTGGGGTGTTGAACATGCCAGGAAAGGTGAAACAACACGATGTTTAAAAAGTCGTACTGCATAATGTAAAGGATGCATTTGGTTCAGCCGTGTTGATTCCAAATCGGAACCCCACTTTCTCGTCGCAGGCGTATAGGAAGTAGAGGGAGCTGTTGGAAAACTTGCACATCAAAAGGTGACCAATTATGTTAATCTCATAATAAACTTCATAAAAACTGGACGAAAAAGCCTTCCGCAAAAAAATCCCTTGACTATAGAAAAGTATTTAGACAAGACAAGTGTATGACATTTACATTACACCACTTATGTTATATATGGAGTATGTTATTTTCTTTGTCTGCATTTAAAAAAAAACAAAAAACTTTTTTTATCGTCGTTTTTAAGCGTTTGTCCATGTCTCACCATTGTGAGGATTGATTTTAAATTGCATGGTGCGACGGCTGCCTCTGACAAAGTGCCACCATGTGATGATGATGATAGGTATTTCTGTGACATGGCGTCATTCACGCGGGCGGTGACACTGGCAGTAGCAGCCACCCGCATGCATGTTATGGAGAGTTTAATATTTTTAAGAGGCCCTCTTTTTTTTTTCTCTTTGGGTCTCTTGGGTAGAAACGGCGGGTGTCCGGCAGGAGGGAAATCTCATTTCAGAGAGAGAGGGAGAGAGAGAAAATCAGAAGTGTAGAATATGGAACTTGTTATGGGGAAATCACAGTTTCACAGTGTTATTAATATTTTGACAGTAGGATCCCACAGCCAAACATTTCAAAACCACAGGAGTGAGTTTAATGTAACATTTGACTGTTTAATGATAATATTTTTTTAAGGCATAAAAGAACCCTGATCCAAACCCTGACTCTGGAGGAAATGGACCTGACTGTCCCGACAAGCTCATATTACACACACAAGTTTAATTCTTCTGACCATTTTATTTCAAATTTTATCCCTTTCCTTTTCTTTGTGATGTTTTAAAATACATATTTCTCTCTTGCTTTCTGGGCAGACCTTTATTTTAATACAGTGTCAAGCTTGAAAGGTATCTACTTGAAATCTACTAAAGCTGAACCTTTTATATTTTGTTTCAAAAACAATAAAGTGTGTTTCAGTAGACTGGTTTCTTCACTAAGTAGTTTGCTGAATAGCCCTACTACTTTCTGAAAGACTGCCTGGGGCTGCGAGCCATTTAAACAATGGAGGAGTGTTAAGAAACCATGTGTGTGAATGAGGTGTTAAAATCCCTGCTCCAGCCAGCAGGAGCGCTGCTGAGTATGAGCTTTAACACTCACACACTTCCAAGTCCGCACTTTGCTTAACATTAAAAAAAAATTCACCAGAGTGTCTTTGACATGATTTTAAAGTTGATTTATATCACGACAAAGAGGTGACCTGAAAAATGTCCCCTGTTCAACGGTGAGTCCCCTCTTTGTGTGTGTGTAACGACGCCGAAGTCCCCTGTTCTACTGGTTGACGAGCACACCAACAGGAAGTATAGCTGTGTGTGTGTGTTTGATAGAGCCCACACATGAATAAAACAGTCTTGACCCAGTTCCCCCGATGCCGGGGTTGTGCTCTCTTCGTACGCTCCGGTCACTGTGACATTTCCGCCCACTTCCACTTAATTCATATGCAATCAGGTGCTCATGCTGTGCGTGCGTCAGCCAATAGCGTGCAGGCCTGCCTCAGTGATGGATATTCGTCTCGGACGAAGTGAAGTGCTCGCAAAGCGACGCCTGTTCCAGTCTTAAACTAACAAGTATGGATTGCTTTTCCCCTTTGAGTTGTGTAGCACGTATACAGTATGTAAAGTCAGGGACCTATACCGACTCTCCTTGAATCCACAGATCACAGACTTGAGGGCAATGTATGCACACGTTGTGTAACTCGTGAATACACACACACACATAAGAAGTGTACACCGAGATGCCTGCAGGTCTACATGTTAGAGCAGAGTCTTACTGGAAAGAGGAAGGTAGCACTAGCTGGCAGGCTCGCTGCTCCGGATCGATACAGGACTGCTTTCACCGTCTCCTCTCCACTGTGTTATTTTATCCTTCTCTGGGTTCTCTCCATTTGTTGTTCATGCCGGTTCCATTACATACAAATACATACAAATACCCACCCACCACATGTCCTCAGAAGTTATTGTCTTTCCAGCATCGTCCGTGCAACACACACACACACGCACACATGCCATACTTGACCTGCCATGAGCTCCATTTAGGCCACAGGTGGTCTTCCTATCACAACCAGAGGACCGCGACTAGAGTTGGGAACTGTACAAAACCCATAAGACACGCTTTTATAGTATTGGCTATAATGGAAATGAGAGTGCGAAGCTTCACGTTTCAAAGAAAACAAGAGAGAACGAGCATATGTGGACGCTCGTTGCTGAACACTGTAAAAGGAGGAGAGCCGTTCCTCTGTCCACCAGACCTCAGCAGCTGCGAGTGCCAGGCATAGCAGTGAAGCTGTCACTGCTCTCACAACCCCCGTGCCACCCGTCTATGTTTGTGTTTTATTCCCCCGCTTACTCGTCATGGCAACCTGCTATGTTTCCTTCTCTCCGCCTCGCCGTCGTTCTTCTCATTGGTCTTCCATCTCCCCCCTCTTTGTCGCCTCTTTTTTTTTGCTCTCCATGTAGTAAGTGTTTCTCCAGGTGGAGGTTGGCCATCGGAGGCTTGCGGACTGGCATTTGACGGGGCCGCGCGGTTTCACCCCCGAACCCCGCGCGCTCGCCCGAGGGACTGAGGCCCAGGGGGGGGCTGCTGAAGCTCAGCGTGGCTGACGTCCAGCCTCTCCTCATCGAGTAGGACCGCCGCCGCCGCCGCCTGGCCGCGCTGAGCGCTCTCAGCTCCAGACAAAGAGTGCCATGTCCTGCTAATGCTGTCAGGAGCAGTTAGGAGCTACAGCGAGGGCCCGTTCGTTTGTGCGGGTCAGAATTTGGGCGCACGCCATTGCGTTGACCTTATTTGCCACCATTCAGCAAATTTGTGCCGCTCGCTGCTTGGATGCGTGTGGGTGCGAATGAGCGCTGCATGACAGTCGGATTTAGCTCCTATTCATCAATGTAACAGTGACATTTCATTCTGTCTGTATGATGCAGTGATACTTCTGTATCTGTGTGTGTGTGTGTGTGTGTGTGTGTGTACCTGTGGAGGTGTGAGTTGTAGAACATAAGATCACCTTGACTGTGGCCAGTCAGAGTGAGCCGTCGGCACTGAAACGGAGAAGGCGGGGTTGAGCCGGCTCCCAGAAGGCCGTTCTGCTCAGCGCAGCCGTCTGCAGCAGCTCCCCTTTAGACCCTCTCTCTCTCTCTCTCTCTCTTACTCTGTCTGTCTCTCTCTGTGTTACACACACACACACACACACTCTCCCCTCTAGCTGGGAGGTCCCAGGAGGTGGTGAAGCTCACTGACTGATTAGGTCCCAGGTAAAGCACTGCCCGGGAGCTTGCTATAAAGCCAAAGTCAATGACGACACACACACACACACACACTCTCTTCTCCACATTTTTTTTTTTAACACATATGCACACACACACACACACACAGACTCTGAAATGTGCGCACGCCTCCTGTTCTATCAGACAGCTGCTCATACAGGTATGCTCACCACTGGGATTTCCCTGTATTGTATATGATATAATGATATTATTCCCTCAATTTGCTGGGTAGTTAGGCGCCATGCCAGGTGGCTCACTTATGAAATCTGGAGTAAAAGCATGACGTTATTTCAGGATACAAAACGGCTACGTGTGAGCGGGACTGACAGGGAAATATTACTCGCGCACACTCTCTCCTCCTCTGTTCCCGTTTTCTTTCAGCCGCTTTTATCTCCTTCTCTTCCAGATGTCCTCGCGTTTGAGTTTTGTTTTTGTTTTTTTTTGTTTTTTTACAGCAGCCTCGGATTTAACAATCGCTTTCAAATCGCTGCGCCCGCATCTCCAAACCCATGCACCACATTACAAATCAGGAAGTTACTGGACAATGGCGGTGGCCCCCTCCAATCCGCAGGCAGTAAAACGACAACAGCAGCCGCTGATTCTATTCTCTGCTGTCTGCCTCTTTACAGTCTGTCAGCCTGTTCGTAGCTGTGCAGTTCAAAGCTCAGACCGGAACCCTCCAATGCTATTTCTGGCCCTTTTCTGAAAACCCGCTATTGTGGAGGTATAATTACAGGCCTATACACTGTGCTTAATTCTCAAACAATAGGGTATACTTTTACACAAGGACATGAAATTACTCTCCATTCAGAACATGCTTGACTAGACAACAGGGCTCTTCATGTTCCCGAGGACATTTGTGCTGCCGTAACCGTGTTGTGTTGAAACCAAACTACATGTTGCTCCCCGTGTTGTTTCCTCCCGTGGTGAAACATCACCGTGGCGATGGCAACGATGACTCAGGTGGAGCAGGCTCCTGTAAGTTCACCGCGACTGTCTCGTCATGGCAACTCACCGCTTCATTTGTTCCAAGCCTCCGTGACAGTTTCAGCTCTCTTTAGACTCGTTTCTTTTTAAGATTTCTAATTAATGAATTAGCAACTCTCACTGAAATGTATTTTCTCTTTAACGTTCAGCATTATTCTCTTTCTTTCCGCTATTTTTCCTCCCAGCTCCACTGTCCCTCAGTGGTCATGTGCCTGACAGTGATGCTGTTGTTCCTCCTTTCACTGTTGGCCTCCTCCTCCTCCTCCTCCTCCTCCAGCAGGCACCGGGCTCCTCACTCTTAATTGGTGGAAATACTAGCAGCATCTGGTTCTGGTGACTGTGTTTGTCGACAACGGCGCTTATCCAGCCGCTTGACAGCTGGTTGCCATAACGTCATCACCTTGGCGACAGACCCTGGACCCTGGCACTGTTGTGGAGTACCTGCCACTCAGCATTACGATCCACCCTCGCAGAAGAGACGGGGCATTTTCACGAATCCAAGACACGAGACAGAGTCAAATTTGATAATGAGCTTATTTCAAGCCCCACCGCGATGCGCCACAGCGAACGACGGCCCTTCCAGCTCTCCATGACTAACCCCAGCCTGCGGGAGAGGGGGCTAATATTTTAGTGGATGATTTATATGCCCCGTTAACTTTGAAAGATTTTGTCAACAGTGCATGATGCAATTTGATTTCACGACAGAATTCCAGCTTTACTCGCGATAGGGAAAGCAGACGCGTCGATGGCCTGGAAGAGAGAGTGGAGGAGAATTAAGTCTTTGGGAATTCTCTCTTTCCCCCTCATCTCTTTTCCAAACCCCTACACTCCAGCCTCCACTCCACTCTCTCGCTCTCTCTCTCCCTCCATTCCTTCCCCCGTGACCACATCCATGTTATTTCAGAAACACTCATTTGTGTCAGCTTTGGAGCTAGATACTGAAGCAACTCCTGTAACTGATATAGTCGTTGTTATCTGCATTGGAACTATCAACTACGCTGTTGATCCGCTTGTTCAGACAAAGGGATAATAATATTATTATTATACCTGTGAGTTATTTAGTTATAGTTATTTAATGCTGTAGTTTTACAGTTTTACAGTATGAGTCTACCCAGGAAGTAAGAATTAATTATATAGCTATTGCAATGAAAGTCTATGGGAAAATGAGCCTATTTCTCACTTGTTTTATAACATCAACACACATTAACCCTTTAACTTATATATAATCTTATTTTAACCCAAAACATTTTTGTTTTTCTTCATTTTAAATTGTGAAACCAGTATTTTAACATGCAGTAAATTGTCAATAACTGCCAGACTTTGGAAGTTATTCTGGAAAAATGGACAAGAGCACAGGACATTCTCTGGTCCTTTTATGATTAAATTAAGCAAAAACCCTTATGGAAGACTAATCTTAAATGTCTAATGTGTAAAATCTAATATAAAATAAATCTACTTATATAATATACTAGAATAAATCTCTAAAACCACCCAAATGTGTCATGAAATCCAGACAATAAAGTTTCTTTTACATAAAAAAAAAAAATGCAGTCAAATTAGCTCCTAAAATGAAAACATTCATAAAAAGAAGTGAAAATGGGAAATCAGTAAAAAGCAACTGAACCTCAAGTCATTATTTATTGATGGACGCGCGTCGTTTACACAAGGATTGTCAGCAGTTAGACAAACACGCACACATCGGAATAACTTCACAAAATAAACCAAACATGCATCTCCGGTCCTTCGCGACGGTTCTTCTGCCCCACACACATCACATCCTATTTGCTGCAATTTCATATCCACGCATGAGCAAACACGGCGGCGGCCACATGCAGGAGAGGAGGAGGAGGAGGAGGCGGCAAACAGCGCCAGGGCAAGGGTGTTCAAACTGTGGTGACCAGTGGCTCCTGCCTGTCCGTGGCCTCACAGCCCGGCCTCTGCCACCACGCCGGCTCAATGCAGGTATTCACAGACGGGATTCCAGTGGCCACCGAGACATCTGAACCAAGTGCACACAGCGACTCTTCTCGGTAAATACTGGCTTTGTGCCCATAAGACTGAACCGTTTAGCCTCTTATTCTCCCTAAATGTCGCTGTCTCCGTTACTGGTTCTTTCTGGCTTTGTCTCCCCATCTCCCCACCCAGCCCTCCCCGTGCAACTTTTGCCAGCCTAAAAATGAAAGCGAGCATGCTGTTTTAACAGACCTCACAACTCGCATCTTGGAATTAAAAGCTCCCAGTCAGTAATAAATGTAAATGTGCTGCGTTGGCGCTATTTTCCCCTCTCTTTTTTTTTTTTTTTTTTGCGGCGAAAAATAATGAACGATGATTTTGGGGGAGGTTTATTTCAAATCGGTGTTTAAAAAAGATGAATAGAATGACATCGCCTCGTAAAAGAAAGGTACAAACATATCAAGCAGCGGAGTAATTTGCCGTCTTTATTATTGTCGAGCGGTGTAATTATTGTTCCGCGGTTCGGTGTCGAACCGAAGCTGCCGTGGGAGCCGGAGGAGAGCTGATGATTTGGCATCCTCTTGGCAGAAACAAAAGGCAAACATGGGGCTTCAAGAAGAGAGGCAGACAGCTCATGAGAGAACAAACCACACCACAGAGAGAGAAATCAAACCTAAGTACAGCTTTTAGAAGCCAGACGGCCCTATCTCTCTCTCTCTCTCTCTCTCTCTCTCTCTCTCTTTCTACTTATTGTTTACTTCGTTGTTTGACTGATTGGTTCACCGGTTGCAACCCAGACCGGGGTCACGTGATGTGAGGATGACACGTTCCGTGGGCTTTGAGGAGTCGTTGTCAGCCCTCAGAAGTTTGTTTTAATGCTGTTCTGACGCGTGCTTATTAACCACGGCGGCGCGGTTCGTTCACGTGCCGCAGGTAGTTCACGGTTCGCACATCGGCATCCAATCATAAATACGAAAATGAAGTCAAAAAGAGGCCGACACCTCATCGGTCATGCTTCAGTAGATATTTTTCCCCCATAGATGCCGACTCTTTTCTGTTTTTACCCTTTAACCCTTTAACAACGAGCGTATCGCAGACGACGCGTTACTGCGCTACCGTAATTACGCGTCGGAAAGAATGGTCCGATGGTTTCTGAAAGCTGAGACGTTGCACGTCAAAGCCCACGTGTGGTTATTACGGTAATTTCACTCGCGCTGTTGCAGGAAGCCGGCGGATCAGTGTCTTTGTTACCAGAAAGTGGGAAAAAGTAGGGCGGGAAAAACACCTCTCCATAGTTTTCCTTTTTTTTTTTTTACCTGTTTTTTGACTCAAACTTTGTCATTTATAGTGTTCAAATGTCAAATGTGACACGCAAAAAATCTGGGGTTCGTGTTTTAGATTGTTTATACGCAGTAAATTGTAACTAGCTGCCAGATATTTAAAGATATTCCGGTGAAATGGACAAAAGCACTTAACTCACAGGACATTTTTTGGTCCTTTTATGGTTACAATAAGCAAAAAAAGCTTTTATCGTCTGTTACTGTGGATATCGAGGAGAGGACAGACTTGGTCAGTCAGTTGTGCGCCAAAAATCACTCGCTTGAAATTAGCAGATTATGGCCTGGCTGGTCTCCGTCTGGGATTGTGTAATCAAAGGCCATTCATTATTCCAGCGATCTGATCATAGGTGTGGTTTTATTTACCCAACGTGATAGATTATCTTAACAATTACACTCACATCTGTGGACAGAAACTGACGTATTGCTCCCGTTGGTTATCTTTGAATAATCTTGGTCCTAATAATAAAACATATGTGGAGTGCGTTTGACAGAATGTCAGGGTTCAAGGTTTCTCTCAACACATTTGGGTCATTTTCCTCCGCTTAAACGTCTTGGACGTGTAACGTAAGTGATATTAAATCAAATATAACTCATTAGCCTTTCTGCGTGATTTACCGGCTCTGACATAAGTAGCGACTGGTGTGTTTTTGCAGGGACCTCGGCGGCGTCTGGCTATGGCAAGCCGCATATGTGGAGCGTAATTGCTTGCTTAAAGTCTTTAAATTATTTATTATTGTGAGATCTGACAGTGCTGCTCAGAAGCAAATTGGGATCATCTTCCATGACCACCAAGGATTTACAGATCGGAGGCAGAACTAAGTTTATTTCCCGCGCTCCGCTTTTATCCCTGCAAACGAAGCGTTTAAAGGGATCACTCGCGACAGATAACCACGTTACTGTACACACGAATAACGCCGCCGCCACCGCCGCTCTTAAGATCCTGATTTTGTCTGTGGATTTTCTCTCTCTCTGCAACTCTCTCTCTCTCTCTCCTTTTCACCCCAGTCTAATTGTGCTGATGCTCTCCCTGTGGGTTTTTAATGTTTGACACGGCGAAACGCTCTTAAATCCTCCACACTGCTCCCTCCCTTTTGAGGCCCAGTATCTTAAAAGCGAAGAAGAAAAAAAAAAGGGATGTATGTCTAATTCACAAATTTATCACTCCGCAAAACGATGCATTAAATGAGAGGGGACATGCTCCGATTCGAAATGCTGACTTTAGAAAAGAAGTTCTGATCATTTTTCAAAACGAGTTGAGACGAGCAGCCCGTCCTTAACCCCTCACCCACCCGCTCGCCTCCCACTTCCTCTCGCTTTCTCAGTTATATCACTGTTGTTTCGTCGAGGCCTTGCAGCTTTTCTCTTTGTCTGCCTGTCTCTCTCTCTCTCAGTATCGGTCTCACGCGCTTCATTTAGCTACATGTCGTTTTGGTGCGTTACGTTTCATCTGATTTTTTTGGTTGGTGTTGTTGAAATAAACGTCTCGTCTATAACGGACGTCCATTTCACAAATTCTACGCACAAAATTGTTTGTTTGTTTTACTTCTGGAAATGATTTTTCTTCTTCTTCTTATTATTATTATTATTATTATTATTATTCTGATTTATATTCTCAGGCTTGACAAAGCTGGGATAACAGCTCTCGGGAGTATTCCGCGCTCCCCAGAGGCAGGAACTAGAGGAGGCTTCTTTTTTTTCTTTTTTTTCGAGTTCTAACAGCGTTTGAACACAGCTCAACTGGCTGCGAGGCACCGTGGGCTTCCTCTCGACAGGTCAACCTGCCAAGAAAGAAGTTTAAAGAGGAAGAAGAAGGAAAAAAAAACAAAAAAAAAACAGTAAATGTAAATGTCTGCTCACGAAGCAGTGATCCCCAGAGATGTGTTAAAACAAGGGGCGAGGACTAAACTGATGACAACTCCATCCGCGCGGCCTGTACCGTGGAGAGAGAGAGAGAGAGAAAAAAGAAAAAGAAAAAGAAAAAGCAAGACGCACTCGGTTTTAAGAGCGGCTCTTTTGACAGTGTTAATGACAGAGTTAGGCTACTGGTGAAATCATGAGGGAGAGGATTCCAAGCTGGATGTACTCGAGTTCTCACAGCACAGTCTTGACTTCGACTCGTCACATATGAAGTAATAAAACAGTTTCATTCAGATTTAACCCGCAGTTCTGTTTACGATTCAGTGATACGATGTCAAAATAACGCATATTCAGGTACGCATGCTCACTAGGTGCTGACTAACATGCATATAAGTAGCATGCTCGCCCTTTATTAGTCATTATTAAGCACTTATTAACACCTACTATACTACATAACCTTATTCTACCTTTTATTGCAACACAGCATTCATTTACGGTCAATAAGGGATAATTAGGAGTTAATGGCAGGAGAAATCTTAATTCATGTCGTAATAGAAGTAGAATAAGGTGCTTAATAATGACTAATAATGGGCTAGTATGCTACCTATATGCATGTTAGTAAGCACCGAGCTCATGGTGAACATGTGTACCGTAATATAAAGTGGTAATTTACTTTAGTTCATTACTTAAATGTACAGTATATACAATAGAAAGTGTCTTATATCCTTTTTTCAGCACAACCTACAGGCAATCTGACCAACTACATAAACACTCCTGAGCTAAAAGTACACAAAATGTGTCAAATCGCATTGAATTTGTGAAGTTGGGAAATAGGTCACAGGTCAAAGTTCACATGGCTCGTTTTTTATGAACAAAAGACAAAAGAAAAACGCTGTATTTTGTGACGTCTGCTCAATTCTTTGCCACTTAATGTCACTACAAGCTAAAAATGTGATATGAAAATGAATTATAACTTTGACTCAACAACACAGAAGAAGACGAAAATGAAAAATAAGTCTGAATTTGAGTTGGTTTGAGTTGAAGGCTGATGTTTTATGTGTTTACTTAAACTGCTGTTGACTGTCCGGTTACCGGCCGAGACACGAGGCTGTAAATCAGAGGCAGTCAGCACGTTACTGAAAGATGGCACGTGGTTGGTGGTTGGCTGCAGGTGTGTGTTCTCAAACAACCAGAAGACATGGCGGAGGGGGGGGGAGAAAAATGGAAGGGAAAACCAGAGCAGAACTGAGAGTGTACTCGGTATCTATGGTCACTTCCCTCACCGCTCCAGGTGCAGGGTCATATTGTCGGGAGAGAAAAGTTAACTTTTGCTCTCACTTTCTTTCCTTCTTTCCTTCCAAGTGTATACCGTACATTATAAGAGATGACGCATCCATAATATGTTGTTTTTTCCCTATTGATTAAGACGCCAGGATGCACAGCTCACATGTGATGTTGTGTGTACAGCGTGAGTGTGTGTGTGTGTCCCTGAAGGCACGTCGCGCACTACGTCGCACACAGTTTTATCCCCTCGTTGTGTGTATTACTCAAAGACTGCTGTTCCAATCTATGTTTCCCGCACCCCCCAATCCTTGATCAAAACAAACTCTAACTCATTAAATGCACACACACACACACACACACACAAACAGAATACAGCGACGCACGTCTAACAAGCCCGAACAACGTTTGCCGTTTCTTAGGGGTTCGGAAAGGTGAGGTCTAACAACAGCAGTTTACGAACCTCTCTCCTCCGCGACGATCAAAGCAGACGGAGTATGATTAAAAAAAAAAAACAACAACTCCAAAACGTTTCAAAAATGAAATATTGTATTCACACAGACACACACACACACATCACCTGTGCAGAATATTAACACTTCTGCTTTTATCTTATAGATTTGCAAGTATACAGGCAGCTGGTGTTTTCTCAACTTTATCAGAGACGAGAGCTGGGAGAAAGAAAAAAAACCAAACCCTACCTCACCAGTCTCCACTGGGTATAAAGAATGGGTGGGGGAGAGTTTGAAGAGACTGTAAAGGTAAGCAGGTGAACGAGAAAAGCAGACGAATGTAGCTCTGCCTGCCACCTCTCTGCCCTTCGATGCTACCCCCATCCCTGCATCACCTCACCTCGGGGGTTGAGCAACTGCTCTTGATGGAGGAGGGGGAAGGGGAGGGGGGGGAGGGCAAGTGTTTCCTCTGTTCTTTCTCGGCGCCTCTGGGTGTACTACCGACTCTCACTACCCTGGCGATCTCCTGCCGCCTCACACTCTCGGAGTCTCTCGCACAAACACAAGCCGAGGAACGCACACAGGCGCCGTGCATCATCTGAACCCTCCTCACTCTCTGCTCCCTCTCATCTTCCTATGTGGGGGGCTCTTTGTAGCCAAGGTGCCTGAGTTGGGTGAGGAGAACAGGGGAGAACAAAGCAAGGAAGGAAGGATGGGGGGAACAAAAAAAAAGTATGATGGAGACTGAGGTGGTGGTGAAGAAGAGGTGAGGGAGGGGATGAATGAGAGAGAGAGAGCTAATGTTCCCGTCGCACCGAGAGTGTCGCCTGTTGTTGGCAAACGTTTGTGCACCACCGCTTGATTTGGGTGGTCCCCAGCTGCGCGTGGAGACAGCAGCGTGGAGACGTGGCAGAGGCTCTAATTAGAAGGACCTAAGAGTGCTGAACTGAGGGAGAACCCCGGCGTGCCGGCAAACGCTGCTCAGCCCCCCCTGCAAACACAAGCAGGAGGAGAACCCCCAGCAGTAATTACAACGTTTCACAAACCAAGCAAGACACCTTCAGGAAGTTTTCAATCAGAAAGAAAAAAAAATCCTCTTCCACTCACTGGGGAACTGGAGAGGAGTTGCATTTCATTAGCCATCACCATAGGGTCCGTGACGTGGAAGAAGGCTTCGACTTGGGAGGTCATCCGGCTCATGTCGGCTGTAATGGCGCGCCGTCGTCGGTAATGTCGGACACAGAGGGGACTCAATACTCAATACTCAATAATATTAACGAGGATATTAACAGATACAGTACAGACTGCAGGTGGCGCTGCAGCACCTGCCAGTGTGTCCTCTGACCAGGCGACAGCTGCTTTTTTGGAAAGATATTTCTTTATTAATTTACACGTTCAATGATGACTTTTTTTTTCAATGAAGAAGGTCATAGTTCCTTTTCTCGCCTGCTGGGAAACGAATGGCTGCCCAGTGGGCAAAACTTAAACTTTATGACTCTGTAATTTGATGGGATTTTGTCTGCCTGGAAGTATAAGATTGCAATTATGTGTTTAGAATGAATTTATTTGCAATTGACTACGTTGTAAACATGCTTTTTGGTGACGATATTCAGTGGAAGTAATTCGAGCTACTTGTTTTTGTCATATGCAGTCTTTCATACAAATGTTATAATATTGTCCTCAACAAGGAATCCACACAGTTTTAGTCTCTTTCTTCTTGCACTAAAACCTTTTGCTGGGACAGAGAAATTAATTAAACTCCAAAGAAGGGATCGTACTAATATGTTAGTAATAAGTAAATAGCGGTGTCAATTCTACACTATAATGCAACACACACTGAATTGTTTAAAGCAATGGGGGGTGTTGATGATACATTTGAACTAATGCATGCATGTGTGTGTGTGTGTGTGTGTGTCTACCTGCTCTGTGTGTTCTGGTGTGTGCGTGAGACAAAACAACCACAACAAAGGTGTGAAGGCACTTTCACTTGTCTTCAGAAGCATGGCAAAAAACCTGTGCTCTCACACACACACACACACACACACACACACAGTTGTGTACACACTCAGGCACGTGTCATGGAAAACAGATGTGCGAGGAGCAACGCTGCATCAATTATCTCACCAACTTCACTGGGTAATTTAGAGAGGGATAATTATTTCGTACCTATTTTGATTCGCTGTCTATCTGCTTTCCTTCTTTCTTTTTCTTTTTTTTTTTTTTTTTTTTTGGCTTGGGTATAGTGGCAGGTGTCATGGAGGGCATGTAAAATCATGTGTGCAGGTAAAAAAGAAAAAAAAGAAAAGAAGAAGTCTAATCTGCGCTTTTCCTTGTCGGGATTAGCCAACGATGCTCGTGCACGGCTGTCACAGAGCGTTAGGCGGGAAGACGAGGGACGGGGACCGATATGGGACGTCTCTAACTTTACTGCGTCGGAGCAGGTTCAGAGCGCAGAACTTGAAAAGTCACGTTCACGGCTATTCTTATATAAGATGAAAATACCCCTCTTTTTCCCCTTGGTTGCGCCGGCATGTTTACCAACATCTGAAACATGGATTTCTATTAGCATTATCTTCTCTTCCTTCCCTCCGTCACGTGCTTTTTACTTCGCCACAGAGATGGTATAATTCCAATCGCACTAAACAGGCTTGAACCGTATCAAATATTAATTAATATCAAATTTATTTGGGTTATCCATGGCTGAAACACAGGGTTGTTTTTTTGTGTTGTTTTTTTCATGCTAATGCCACATATTTTGAAACATTCCTGCGATTCAATTACTTGGGAACATCATTAAAGGCAACAAATGTACAGTTTAATTTGTGTGGACTATTTAAGTCGCTGCCGAGCGACAGAATCCCCCTTCCTCTCTAAGTGGATTAATTAATTTCAATCAATAAAGTCTGTTAGTCGGGCGGGGTGGGGGGGGTGGGCACTAACACCCCCACCCACCCAAAAAAGAAAAACTCCACACAAAGCCTTATCAGCTGCAGAGGAGGTCCAAACCCTCACTCTTCAGCTTAACAAGCGACTTTTGCTGAGACAATTACTGGCAGATGACTTTCAGCGTTTCCCATTTTTATGATTTGTTATTGTGCGGCTTGATTTGTCTTTTATATTTAGTGTGCCAGTCTTCCCAAAGAGATGCACCCTTGTCTCGTGTTGCTTATTATCGTTAAATGCAAGTTAACGCGCTAAAAAGACGCACGCAAGTGGAAAAATTCATAGAATCCTACAAAGAAGGAAGGGGAAGTAGGCAAAGGAGTGAAGAAAAACATGGTAAAAACTGCAAATGGAGCTTAAGAACATATGGATTACAAACGCACACCACTCGCCGCGTTCTGTGTCGAAACAGCGGCTGTACGACGGCTGTACCCTAAGAACGAAGATCTCCTGCCTCCACGTGTTAGTGTGAAACATTGATTTCTTTAATTTTTTCTTCACTGTTTAGGTGTCATTTTGCATTATTCCAAAAGCATAAAAGTGCCACACCGTACGCCACACGCGCATAAACCCGCTCCACTGGATTACTTCACATTTTCCCGCGCGTTCCCCCTTAAACTCGTTAAAAAAAAAAGGGGAGATCATTCATTTCATGGTGCTCCTGATTCCTATGCTTTCAATTAAGGATTAAGCACAGCTGTCTTTCAATATCAAGATTATATTGTGTGATTTGTGTCAACTTTGTCTTCTGGTTCTTTCCCCACCCCCGCCCCCCCTTTTGGTTTTGACACACACACACACACACACACACACACAGGAGAGAGCGAGTCTGAAAATAGTGTTGACAGATGAGTTGTTTTCATAGTCAGTCGAGGGTGTTTTGAACAGTGTGAGAACAAATCGTTCATCAGCGAGCCGGAGTGCTGTGTCGTCTGACTGGACAGGTTACATATGAGATAAATGTATACACACACACACACACACACACACAGAGAAACGCTCAGTAATAGTGCGCGTGCACTATGTTTTCTCTTCTCTTTTTTTCCTCTGATTTCCTCCCGCGCTCCCTTCCTTCACCCGTGAGGAATCTGTTGCAGAGGTGTTGCATTTTTTGGTTTGTGCAAGTGTCTGTCAGAAGTCCAGTTGGGAAAAATGTGCAGAGCAGAGAAAAGCTGTCGGACGTGGAGCGCTTATGGCAGTAGGCATTAATTATCAGGATTCGCACAGGATTTTGAGGACAGGACTAGTGTGAGGAAAAAAAAAAAAAAAACATGACGAGGGTGAGAACGTTGATTTCATGATTTATGAAAAGGCAACAAAGTTGTTTGTTTGTTTGTTTTTATTAATACACGTTGTGCATTTTCACCGTACAGTATATGGTGATATCATACTCGTCGCCTGTGAGAAGTGCAGGAATGGCATGAAGCAGCTAAGTTAGCCGGAGAAACAGACAGATGGCTACAAAAGAAGAGCTTTTTTTCCGAGGGTGCGACGACACGTTTGCCTTATTAAATTGTCACATATGTGTCGTAAAAAAAGCCGCAGCCAATCCCAAATCCTGGAGCGAGATCACGTTTCCCTCGGAAGAGGTGTTCGGTGTGGAAGAGCGAATGATGCGAGGACATCAGAGGACGTCCTCGACTTTGACAAAGAGACACTACTAATGATGACGAGGGTGTTTTGCAAGGATGAAACTCTACGGCTCTCTTATGTTAATAATTTCACTTTTAAATGGAAATTACAAACATGTTATTATGGAGTTTTTTTTTCCCTTAAGATAATGGTGACTTTTTTATCTCAAAAATAATCACTCGCACGGTTCATAAAAGCAAAATACACAGACCAAAGACACAAGCACAAAGGAAACATCACGTTTGTTTGTTTGGAGCCAGTCATTCCCGCCAACCTTTACATTGCCGTTGCCAGGCGACCGCGTTGTTTACATTTCCGTGGCTCCCTAACAGCCCCACACTCCTGACAGACATGTTTTTGCATATTTGTGCAAATTGAATATCATTTAGAAGTAAGAAAAAAATGATTTAATCATGTAGTCATGTTAGCAGTATGTGATTGAGTTACTTTCAGGTGCTTGGGGAGTTTGTCGTCACACTGTTACACCGACTGTACTTTCAGGCGCCTTCTCTCCATTAGGAGAGTGGCGAGTGTTTGACCAATTTACCCTGAAAGACTGAAATGAGTGACAACTCAGGGTTATAGCAGCACTCCACATCCATCTGCGCACAACCACCGAGACCTGAGTTAGACCAGGAGCAAGCCTTTAAAATGCTTTTACCCCCTGAGTGAGTTTTTTTACCCCCTGAGCCATTTAAACACAGGTTTAAATGGCTTTTTGAGCGGCGGGAATGCATTTAATCTGCATTTAATCCCAGGTCAAAAAACAATGCAATGCAAACAATCTTCTTCCTCTGCTTCATCAATCAAATCGACTGCAGATTGAACCACAGAGGGATAAAAGTAAAAGACACAGAGTAATCACCACTGCAGCACGGGCACTTTGCTCCATGGTGTTTTTGTTTACTTCCTACAAATCGTTTTGTTTCCGGCGCATTTGTGACACATGTTTAAAAAAAAATCCTCCTTGAAGGCTGGCTCGTAAAAAAAAAAAAAAAAAAAAAGAGATGAATGAATGAAACAGGCTTGTATGCAAATACAACATAACATGCTATTTTGTGAAGAAAGAAATATGTGGTTGTGAACTGACAAAAAAAAAACAAAAACAAAGACAATCCGGCCGAATGTGATCATAATCTGCCAGTAGTGCCAGGGCATATGGAAGATCCGGAGCCGTGGCTCTCCATCTGTCAGTCTCCACTTGGTGCTTTGCTGCTTCCTCTGGCACATTTGACAGCTCCACGCCTCGGCTAGATTAGCAAATTATACAAATGTAAGGTTGGCAAGGTGTAATTGAGGATGGCAAAAGGGCTGATTGGGAGACATTTAAATGATTATTCTCCAGTGTTCAACACGGAGGGCGTGTGGCAGAGGCCACGGAGGGAGAGAGGGAGAGAGAGGGAGAGAGAGGGAGAGAGAGAGAGGGAGAGAGAGAGAGAGAGAGAAACACGCGTGATTACTGCTCCTGACAGGTGGATGACAAGTCTCACCCTCTTTCTCGCTCCCTCTCACTGTCTGTGAACCTGCGCCTCCAGTGTCAGCAAACACACGCATGCGTACGCTTGCCGAGTCTGGGTCTGCACACGTATATATATATATATATATATATATATATATACATATATATATGTATATGTATATATATACATATACATATATATATATGTATATGTATATATATATATATATATATATATATGTATATGTATATATATATACACATATACACAGGCTAGTGTCTAATAGTGTCCATCAATTCATTTCCCCTATTACTATGTTAAAACTTGCAGTATATACAGAGGCTTTAAGAATGTGCAATATAGAGTGTCTTATATCCTTTTTTTTTCCCAGCACAACCTTTAGATAATCTGGTGAATTTTTTTTTTTTTCATTTTCACCGACTATATAAACACACCTGAGCAAAATGTGCTCAAAATGTTTAAAATCGGATCGCGTTTGTGAAATTTGGGAATACATTCACTCGGCTCGTTGTTTATGAGTGACAAAAGAAAAGAAAGACGGTGGATTATTGTGACTTCTGCACAATTAATGCTACTTTATGTCACGACAAAAAAATGAATCGTAAGTTTGACTCGACAACACATAAGAAGACGGAAAAGAAACAACACATTGTTTTAAAGCTTGAGTATATTATATGACCTATAAACACACACCCCCAGGATGTCCAAGGAGTTGTGTATTATTCTCATGGCAATTTCCCATGGGTGAGCACTAAGGGTTAAACAATGCTACACTTATTATATTATATTACATTATATTATATTATATTATATTATATTATATTATATTATATTATATTATATTATATTATATTATCACAACTGTAAGATCTAATAGGACTTCTAATTTACACTTTTACATATCACCATTATTATTGTGCTATAATGAAAAGTCAGTGTCAGTATCATTGTTATCAACAATCCCTGCTGCTGACATTGTAGTTCTATAAACATGTCATCACTGACTCAGAACTGTCCTGTCCAAACTTATAACATGATACAATTGTTGTATATATCTGCTCCTGTTCTCTCTCTTCTGTTTCTACCTCATCTCCCTCTGCCCTTTCACCCCAACCTGTCTAGGCAGATGGCCGCACATCTTTGAGTCTGGTTTTTCTCTCTACCAATGCCTAGTGTTTGCTCATTGTGTGAATTGTTGGGTTTTTCCGCTCGCCACGATGTTGTCTATGTGCAGTGCCTGTATGTTATGATTAAATTATGATAAATTGAATAATATAAACATCATTTCATTGTTGATGTCACGGTAGGTCAGATTTGTTTGTGCACTCATATTCGACAACGACCTCTTGACTCTTGAAATTGTCTTTGTGTTTTCTTGGGACCGTTGCATGCGTGGCAGTCACATGCAGTCAACGCCACAATGAAACAACTGACATAATCACTTTTTCCCCCGTCTCAGAGTTGTGTTCTGTCATGTTAAATGCAGCTGACAGAAGAGCCAGGCAACACCCTAAACCTCTGGCCTGAGACTTTGTTTTCCCTGGGCACCAAAGTACTGTACTCCCTCAAGCTTCTGTCTGCAGTCATCAGGGCAGGCTGCGGCCGCTTGGCTGCACGTTCTCATGTCACGCGTTGTAAGACATAAGCGAGTGTGAGGCGGAGGCTTTCGCCTGGTATCGCTGCACTGCGCTCAAAACAAATACAAATTGAATACTCCTTGAATCATTTTTCCACTTAATCTTACAACTGCAAAATAAAGTGTCCACATTAAACCGTCACGTGGAAACCCTCGCGCGTCATTTGTCAAATACTTGGCAAGTAAGTCAAATATTGAAATGACTGTTTTTACTCCACATTCTATTGTTGTTTGAATTAGCGCCAGACTTTAAACAAAACTAAAAAAGGGCCCCCTTCAGTGTTGACAGACGAGAGATGTATTATTTTGCCAGCATATGCAAAGATAGGCTTAACTGTCTCCGTAACGGTGAAACAGATTCTTTTTTTTTCAATATATTTTACTGAGATAAATAACATTCAGAACCGGCGGCTGATTATTCAACAATTTGTGTTTAAACGCATTGCCGACAACAACATATCTGGTTAGCCCAGTTTATTATTCTCTGATTCATCAAGTGATGTATGAATGAACTCCCCGCGGTGCTTTAATGCTAATGCTTTATAGCTTTTCTTTGAATTTTTTTTAATATATATATGTATATGTACACTAATAGGCAATTTCTTGCTTGACATGCTTTCAAAGGAAGTCGCAATCATAACTTGAGTTAATATGGATGACGTCACTGAATAATGGCGCAGCGTGTAGTTAAGTTGGGTTGAAAATGGCATCACAAGTTCATCACAAGCTCAGTTCCTGGGTTGGTTTTCTCCATGTCAAAACATCTGCCTATACATATATATATATGTATATGTATATATGTATATATATATATGTATACATGAACATCATTGTGAGTTATGGTCATAATCCTTTCAATTGTCAGATTAAATGGAGCCTTAGGGTCGTATAGTTTGAAGGGGGGGTGGGACACCCAGTCCTCCTATTTCTGACAGCATGCACACGTTTAATTATTTTCACTTTAGATTTCCTACAAATATGAAGCATGTAGTCAATACTTGCGAGGAAGGAGCACTTCATCCCAATTTGTGCCCAGCCCCCTGGAGACGGACAGAAAAGAAGCTGGAGAGAGATTTATGTGGAAGTTAAGGTGAGCACAGAGCAGTGAGTGCAAGGGTAAGTGCTTCACTTTGTTGCCATGGTCACCTGAAAATGCTGTCTGTATTTTTTTTCTCCCCGGTGCAAGAGAGAGAGAGCAGACAGCAGGGCGGAGTGAATAAAAAGACGTGTTTTTAAGATGTAAATGTAAGATCTACGAGGGGATTCTCATTTTGCATTTGGCAATTTTCGGTTGTGCGACACGTGTGTGTGTGTGTGTGTGTGAGTGACTTATATCTCTGAACACTCGATACTTACATTTACTTCCTGTACAACTGTCCTGTAGGAAAAATGTCAGACTGGGCTTACAGAAGAAACAGTGTGGTATAAAGACTTAGCCATGGCACCAGTCATAATCCACCCTTCAAAAGAGCCAGATGGAGAGGGTAAGGTTTCAGTCTAAATATTGTTTTTGGATTGAGGTGTGCGCTCACGCTCTCACTCTCGCGCTCCCTCCATCTCTCAATGTCCTTGTCTCTCTCAATCTCTCTCCCTTGTACTTTCCTAACTCTCTTTTCAAACCCTCCTCCTGCTGTGTTTTATCAAATCCTCTCACAAGGGGGATGGGTTGGGAGGGTGGGGGGGGGCTCTTACAAAACCAACAGAGCTGATCAGGACAGAACCGGTTCGGTCAAACCTTGTTAATCTACCCAGGTCCTGGTTGGGTTAAGGCCCGGGCTGGTATTTATCAAGCACATCAGAATCCCTTTAACCGAGAGTGAGTCGCGATGAAAACGACGGTTAACGGGACGTCCTAAATCAGCAGTCTTGCCCCGAGACGCTTGATAAACATACAGCCCCGGGGGTTTGTGTCTGGACTGGCGGGGGTGACGGGGCTGTGGCTGTGGCTGTGGGGGCCAGAAAGGTATGTGCTTTAGTGGTGATTGTGCGCTGCAGCGGCCTCCTCCTCATTCTCCGAGGCCGAACACACACAGAGCGACCTTGTGTGGAGCAGACGCAGCTGAAGTCAGCTCACGCCGCGCCGCGCACCGCACTGTATGTGAAAGGAGGAGGGATCCTGCTGGGGTCACGCCAAAGAGCTCAGGACTTCTTATCGTTTATGAAAAAATGAAACTCTCACAGATGCATGTGTTCCATAGAAAATATCACTAAATACACTAAAATAGAACTTGATACTGTATCTCGACAGTGTTTGTATTTAAGCCTCCGACAAGAATTTGGCAGCAAGCTTTCTGCCATTTGAACTGTATATTCTTAACGTGTGTATACATTACTATTTTTTTTTTTTTACATTGTCGATAATGCGCGTCGTATCTGCAGATTCTCGCCAAACACACAGCCCCAGTATTCTTACAAGTGGTTCCTGCAGCCTTGCCCCCGAGACGACTGCAGAGTTGTTATAAAAGCACTCATAAATCCACCCAGAGTCCCATAAACCTGTCAGTGGGTTCATTACGGTAATTACTTTAATTTTCTGTTGATGATTTAATGATAAAGCGACAGAAAATAAAACAAAGTGAGAGAGGTTTTTTTTTTTTTTTCGGGCGGGAGACGCCGCGGCACGTTTCCTGTCGCGCGCCTGTCACCTCTGAGCTGAGAGAAGCCTTTGTATTTCACCACCGGCATAGCCCACGGTGCAGTGAGCCACGGCGCGGGGCACACAGATGCACCCACAGTGACACAGGAACACACATGCTAATGAACACTGCGCTACTCATGTAGCGCTAATGAGAGACTTCTGTACTTACAGTGCACACGCATGAACGCGCTATATAGACTGCATATAAAAATTGGATGGAACCTTTCCGGTTTGGAAAAGGGGAACGTTTTGGAAGTGACATTTCTTATGTACAGTCTATTAAACACACACATAAACACCAGTCTTGTATAAAGTACAAGCAAAAGTATGCGTATCTCACCAGAAAATGACTTTGCTAGAATTACTTGAGTAAAAGTCTTCAATTACCTGACATTTACTGCACTTAAGTATCAAAATTTCTGATATAAAATGTAGTAAAAGTATTTAAACAAAGTGAGCAATTACTTTGAATAGGACATTTATTGTGGCTTCTTAACAATAAAAGCATAATAAGTACAGGCGAACAACTTCAAACAACATTAAAAGTTAGCATTTTACAGTTTGGCTAGCACTTTATAGTTTGGCATACTTGAAGCACTTACTTACTTCTAGCTCTTGTTTGTACCCAAACGTTGAAATGCACTTATTGGTTAAAAGTGTCTGCTAAATGACATGTAATGTAATGTAAAAAATTAGCCTTCTATCATGAATGGTGACAAGCTTTCTCTCTCTCAACCTCCCTGTGTCTGCTTGTATTTTTGAAACTTTTATTATTATTATTATTATTATTATTTATAAATATATACATATATATATATAACTTTTATTTTATTATAACTATTTATTTATGTGGAGCCTCTAGACACGCTGTGCTTTAATTCAACTTGGAGACGACGAAATCTGCAGTTCGCTAGCTCGCTAGCTCACCAGTTGGCCACTCAGCTGACTGCTGAGAGCTGAAACCCGGCGTCCGGAGTGTACAAGAGAAACCCAGAGACCAGAGCCTCGTTGTCGGACACGGTAAACAACGAGCCGCTGGTGTGTTTTAAGTCCACTTGGAGCCGAAATCTGCGGCTAACAGCTGGTGCCGCTAAAAACAACTAGCGACAAACAGGCATTACGTCACCAACTGAACTTTTATTTTGCAGTAACGAGATGGTTAAGGGATATGTATGAAGTAAAAATGTAGTAAAAGTACACCTTTATTTAGGAAATGTAGTGGAGTAAAGATAGATAAGTACAGATAAGTGAAAATTCTACTTCTAACGTAACAAAGTATTTGTACTTAGTCACATTACAACACTGACAAACACATAAGCTTTAGACAAAAATCCCGTGCTCGTCGAGGTCGACAGTTTAGCACAGTCTTGTTCTCTTGGATGACCGTAGCGTGCCTTTAGTCCTCCGTCCCTTCGCTTCCAAGGTGGAAGCAGCTAAAATGCTCTTTCACCAGGCCGTGACGCGCACGCAGAGGAAGTCCAAAATATACAAGCCAAAACAATTAACATCCTCATTTAGCACAATTTGGACTTGTTTTAAAAGAAACAACACGGGCTTTCTTCAATCTACACAGATTATATCACCGCGTTAATGTTGCCCCCACCCCCCCACCCCCGGTCTCTCCCTCGTCTACGGACACGGTCGTAATTGAATGAACATCCACCATCGTCCATTAACCAGTCCCTACCGACATCCACAAAAACACTTGATTGTTTTTCTCCCCTCTGGCTGATTTTTCCTGTCAATGAGGTCATAATACAGACAGACAGACAGGCAGACAGACAGACGGACGCTGATGCCCTCGACATATAGAGGTGCAGGTGGACGCGGTGACAGAAGTTTCCCAAAATAAACAGATTAGTTAAGTTCCAGTGCCCAGAAACATGTAAACAATACAGCGAGATCAATGCAAACTGTATTTCACCCTCAGAGGAGTTTAATCTCTGGTTTAATCTCCTGTAAAGGTGGGATTTCTCTCCCTTTTTTTGGGATGTATTCTGGGAAGTATGAGTCTATCCTTTACTCATTTTTCCTTCAAATTGTCAATCTTGGCATTAGCAGACAGGCTGATGGAAGAGGGAATACGTCAAATGCTAATTTAAGTGAATGGCTCAGTGAGATTATATCAGATTTTGGCTTCAGGTGTAAGACGCCACCTCCACAAACCTCTGCTCGCAGAGGATATTATGATTTGTTGATACTTACGTTCTGCTTAATGTATCATTTAAGGAGAGAAATGGCTTACACAATTCTCCTCCTGGATGGAGGCACATGATTTCTATCAGTTTCCTGAGCATTAAGGCTCTTTGAAAAGGGATTTGAGTCACAGATATACTTAGTTAAATGAGCTCAAAATGACCAAATTATAGGTGTATACCACTGCTGACAAGATGCTATCGATGCTAGTTAATCTCTTCCAGTGGATAATTGACTTATGATTCACTTATATCGTGCTGACGCGGGATATTAAATGGCTAAGAGTCTATTTAACGTGGCCTGGCATCTATCATAACCTGTGTCAACAAATTAGAGGAACGATAATCTTTAAACGGGATCTAATCCGGAATTTGCCGACAATGGAAGTCCACGGGATGTGACAGTGTGGTATTTTTTTTTTCTTTTTTAATTGCCGACGCAAAGGTTAAGGAAACACACTCAAGAGTCCGCGTATTATAGCTCCACCTTCAGAGGGAACGCGGCTAATGAGAGGAATGTCGTCTACGCGGTTTCAAGCGGTGGATGTGTGAAGGGGGGAGGGAGGAGGGAGGAAGGGAGGGATGTCTTTTTTTTGGCCACAGTGAAGATGGCAGCATTCTTGGGGCAATAATCCAGGGCATATATGCTAGTGCTGACAAAGGTCTGGTGTGTGTGTGTGTGTGTGTCTGTCACTGATCCCTCAAGGCTAAATTTACCCAAGAGTGATGGGGACAGGTGGATTCAGCCGGGTGGGGGGGTGTATTGGAAAGAACCAGACCTGGTTTCAGATCAGACAGAGATCGGGGGAAAACACACAACCCAAATCGGGGGTTTCTATTCAAAGCCAGCTGGTCTGGCTTTATCACATGCAGGACATTTATTTTAGGCCTTTTGTTGGTGTTTTTTGTTTCTTTCTTTCTTTTTTTTATTCCGTAAACTGTTTTTTTTTCCTTTTTTAGAGGTGTTTGACTGAACTGGGCCTCAGCTGGTGCTGCAGGGTGAAGCTTCCTGGGGAAGCGGAACGAAACGGCACGGGTGAGTTTTCACTTCTTCACCTATTCCCCTTCCCTTTTTCCCCCCCTCTTCTCGTCCCCTCGCTCTGAATGCCATTCTGTCCGTGGAAAAAGCTGCCTCCGTCAGGATTTTTTTTTTTTAAAAAACACGCTCGGCACAGTGGGCCATGACATGTTTAACAGATTAAGGCATAATTTTGATATTTGAGCTGCTCAGTTTGAACTCCGCTGAAATTCATGTTCAAGTGCAGTTGACTAATTGTTTCATTATACCCTTGCTGGATTTAGTGAATGATGCCTTTGTCATGTCGCCAAACACAGAAGCAACTCTAACGATACCGCGAGGGCTAAAAGACACACTTAATTGGTGTTTAGTTTGAGTTTTTCCAGCTCTTGACAAAGTAAAAAGACACCAGAGAGAGGCTCTGACACTGCTAAAGAAGGACTTGCGTCCCAGCTGTTGCAAATCACCTCTGCGGTGCACGCGGGGGGGAAAAAAAAAAAGCTGATTGAGGATCCTAACTAAGTTTTTAAAGTCGACATTTTATTTCTCTGAGGCAAGACAAATGGTTTGAGTCACTACAGTGGAACTTTATATTGTGTTGTTTCTCTGCTTCTAATTCTTCACAGTCAGTTTAGGTTACTGGTACTTTCAAGGGTAATTGCTCAGAACGCTCGGTGCACAATCTGGAATTATCAGCGAGAGAAAAGAGCATGGCCTTAACATGCTGTTTGCTTTAGAAATGACTCACTCCCTCAAGGTAGCTACCTTCGTGGCAAACGCACACTTCGGTGCAATGTGCCGTTGAGTGTTTAAGACACACTGGGCAAAAGTTTCGAGACAAAACCACAAACTTTTTGTCTCATAGAGAGTTTATACTTAAAATCACCTCTACTGTACAGGGCCATTATCCCAAAACAACCGAATGGAATTTCATTCTAAACCAAAGTCTTTGTTCGTGTTTAATGAGTGGTGAGCGGCCCGGTTGGATATTTTCCTACCATATTTAATTCGACTGTAGCCTTTGGACAAAATAAGAGGAAATATTGTGTTTTTCCTGCACTTGATATGCTCATATTTTTTGCTTTATTTTCCTTTTGATATTGACTGTATTTGCTTCTCTGACTCTGAAGAGTATACACCAGAGGACACGCGTGCTCTCTGGACAGTATGGTTATACCGTCCTCTGTCCTCTTGCTGTTAACCCAAAAGAGGCTCAACCTGGGGAAACTTTGACCCAGTTTACGGGAACTGCTCGGCCCTCGACTTACGAGCTCTCTGGCCCTGAATTCCATAACTTTGATGGTCAGTGCAGTGGAGGAAACACATTGTTTTTGTTCTCTGTCGGGCGGCCGGCGGGCGCGCCTTTGAAATTCACCTCATCCTGTCATTTCACCACCACACTGTGCCGTGAGAGCCGTTGTTGCCGCTCTTTTATGTCGTGAACATCCCCCTTTTTTTTAATCGATATGTAAATGCACGGGCTCCATTTCTCTTCCTCCTGCGGTGTAAAATGAATTTCGTGAACACAATTCAGTGACGATGTGCGCAATTATGCATACATGATGAGACGCCTGAAATGCAGCATAGGAGTCATTTGTTGTTCATTTCCTTCCTGTGATATATTGGAACAGAAAGTATTGCAATAGTTATGGTAGCAGCAGTCAGTTTCCATGGTTATCGCCGGCACAACTCCATCCATGCTCTGCAGTTGTAGTTAAGGTAGATTCTATAGGAAGAGCATTTTAAAACATATAACACATATGGAAGCAGTTTCATGGAAAGCAAACGTAACTTTGTTTCACTGTAGACACATTTTGCTCTTATTTCTTCCCTTTTTTTTTTTTTTATTCTCTTCCATTGTCTTTATTATATAATTTTGGATGATTTCCAGCACCAGTCTGGCCTCCTGTCTGAAAAACTCTCCTTCCATCTACCCCCACTGAGCACAGTCGAGGCCAGAAAACAGTATGACGCTCCGCCGCCACTGTACAATGCCTGTGCGCCGGGGCTGCCTAAATCTACAAAACACGAGTGCTGGCGCGAGGCAGCTCTTTTGATCTGCGGCTAATCTCGGCTGCCTGCCTCCCCTCTGATCATGTCTGAATACGAATGAGTCCGGGGTGATCCTGGAGGCACAAAGAGCTTTAGACGCCGCCGCTGCTCATCCGCTGAGCTCTGCCCGTGCAGCGTGGGCCCGCGCCGACGCTCGCTATAGGCCTCACTATCAAACGCGAGTGCTGGGGATTCCTCCTTCAGACACATTGTATTCCGCTCGGCTTGCTTTTCTTCACAGTCAGATGCTATCAGCTGCTTGTTGAGAGTGTGGGAGAAGTTGCACAGCCCCGCTGAGTGATCTTTAATTGTCAGGGGAACTGGCTGAGGTCAACAGCAGCTGAAGGGACCTCTGCTGTGTCATGTTTACTATGGGAAATGGAAACTTTAGTGCTATAAACTAAACGGGATAGGCCCTTCTCAGACAAACATGCTCCTTGTCATATTGTACAAGATTGTTCAGAAAGGGTCAAATATTCTTATTCTCATTAAGTACTTAGGTTAAATCTTTGAAAACATTGTCCTAAATAACTCATGTTGTCTTATTTCTCAAACGTTATTGCTATTAGTGGCCGGTTTGAACTTGCAAAACAAAAATAAAACCACTGTTGACAGTTATAAGAAATAGCAGACATACCTGTCTCAAATGTCAAAGTCACATGATACACAGCGTCGCACTCGTTCCACTTAAAGCCACAAGATTCCCTTATCATGTCACGAGGTTATTTAAACTTAAATCCACAATTTAGTACAAAAAAGTTCAATCATTTATATATTTAACTCCGTTCAACGCTAATAGTGTCTCAGACACAGCGCTTGCACCACTTCATGAAACCCCAGGGGGCACCTGGTGAATGGAGACCCAAAAAAAAACCCCCACCTTAAAACAGTGGCATCTCCCCTTTATGGATACAATTAGGGAGGGGGAGGGGGCAGTGAGGACAATAAAACAACTCGTATGGGGAATTATTTTCCAATTCATTAAAAAGGAGGAGAAGTTAGTTTAGTTTTTGTTTCCTCACCTGAAGTAACCGAGAAGAAACACCGAGTCTACAGAACACACCATCAGGTCTTATAATAAAAACCAAGTCAGTTAAAATGTTTACGAGTGTGGGCGATAATGTTTAGTAGAACGTCATTTCTTAATGAATTGGTCTAAAAATGCTCAGGTGATTCCTCCTTTATGAAAGAAAAAATATCACATTACATTATCAAGAATATTCAGTGCAAATACACCGGTTCAATTCCGTATGGCGGATACATCCACGGCAATAAAAAGTTCATTCTGTGCCAGGAGGGAGGCAGAGCTCCCCTGCAGGCAGCACATTTAATTACACAATGTGCTTTTTACATGTGGCAGGTGTCCCGCTTATTGCATCTGCCACGTACGTACGTACACACTGATAGCATTAAAATGTTTTGATAGTAAAACCATTACGCAGTCTTGACAGTTTCATCAAGTTAATTACTCCGCAGATATCAAGTCTGAATAATCAAATCATGTAGTCAACAGCTGCTTTTCCTTCTGAATATACAAATGTGGTTGGGTTTGGTTTGTTTTTGGGGTGGTGTTGGTCTTATGGAAATCATTAGTTACCACGCAACCGTGCATGGTAATAAATTAGCGGTGACACTGTGTCTGGTCTTTGAATTACACTCAATCCATGCAGAATGAAATCAGTCACTTTCATTAACAAACAAATATCTCCCCTGTGTCACCCGGCGACACTCCGCCCGTGCCGCACGCAGGAATTGACCTCTGTGACCGCAACAGTGCGAGACCTACACCTAAAGTCACACACTGTGGTCGTGCGTAGCTCTTTGTGTACGTACGTATCTTCGCGGGAAAGTGTGGGAGCAACAGGTCCGCGCTCGGCGGCTCACCACATCTGCGCCGCGTCGCAGCCAGCCTGTGCAGTCACAGGACCATGGGGCTTTTCCTATGATGTAACTGGAGCATCAGGCAGAACAAAGGCAGAGCTTGTTGTTCAGCTTGTGCCTCATCCATAATGCATAAAAGGTGTACAGACAGAATACTGTTGGTTAAACATGACACATGCAAATCACCGGCGCTGTCTCACCCCCCCCTCCCAACCCCGCCGTTTGACACCGCTCGGCGAGGGGTCGTTACGCGGCCATTACGGTCTCAGAACCACTTTGTTATCATCGCATGCAGCTTTTGATCCTGTGTGTGTGTGTGTGGGGTTTGGTTGCCGTTCCGAAAACTGAACCCCATGACGAGGAAGAGTGAATTTCATGCCAGCCAGACGCCGTTAATTGCCAAACCACACAGAAAAACTGTGGTATGGAAATTAACACTCTGTGTGATTTCACTGAGAGATTAGTCATAGCATCGCGGAACGCGTCTGTTAGCGTTAAGTAGACAGAACTTTCTTTTTTTTCATTTATCAAGAAGAAAAATAGCTAACTGAGCCGTAGTACATAAAAAAAAAAAACACCACCACCATGGCTTCATGGTTATTAGATATTGCTGTAGATATGTGGGGCGTGGAGTGATTTAACATACACGACTTAGTGTATAGTCGGTGGCAATTTAGCGACACATTCGTGTGTGTCATTTGTACGTTATAGTTGTGATAAAAACACATTTTGTGAAGGCGTTAGAGAATATGGGCTTCATTCAGGTAAAGTAATAATGCCAGCGAGCTATTCTACCTTTTTATTACAAAATCTCATTTGAATATACAAACAAATACTTCCCCAGAATCATGAACGTCTTTATCTCTCTCTATATATGTATGTGTATATATATATATATATATATATATATATATATTGTAATAAGAGAGGATATATGATTCAGTTAATTAACTGATTTTTCTCACATTTGCTCCTATAATTATTTTGTGCGCCGGTACAATTCATGTGACTGTAATTATTAATGATATTGCCCTGTGAGTATCATTATAGACCTGGTTAATAAGGAGCTTGGAATCATCTCACACTTTGGCTGACTTACATAAAGAGCAGGCGCACGGGCGGCGGGGAGACAACGGAAGCATCTTCATCTCTCCCCTTCGGAGTGTGAGTGTGATTGCTTATACCTGAGAAACAGAACCCAGGTGTTCAGGCTTATCCGTCTCCTGCAGCGATAGCAACGTAATCTGTTACACGAGTATAAACAAAAAACGCGGCGATCAATGTGTTCCTTAAAAAAAAAAAAAAAGGGTAGATTTAGTCAAATGACACCCTCAAAACTGATTTATGTACTTGCAGCAATGATGATGCTTAAATGACCTTGTAATATGGTTAATTAGAAGCGTGATAGCCTTCTACAATTGCTGATGACATTTAATGCTTAAATAATATTCCATTACTTCTTCCATCTCATTAAATTCTAACATTTTTAGAGTTTAAAAAAAACAAAAAAACAACAACAATGTCTTCAGTCGTGGAAATTCAGCCTGATCTATTGTGACTCTGATGTGGAAATACTGGCACTGGGACTGCCTTCAAACAGCCGTATTGATCTAACAGGCAGACAGACAGACAGACAGACAGACACACCAACACCCACGCACACATACACATGTGCAGAAGGAAGATCTATAGATCCCCAGCTGAGCCTGGGAGTTAAATTGGCCTGCAGGTCTCCCTGTGCCCTCTGTGAAGGGTTTGGTCGTCAAATCATGTAGCATCAATCTCACGTCAGAAACCCAAATGTCTCTCACGCTCATTGGGGAGCGGACGCAGGCAGAACGACTGAAAGAAGTAAAATGCTAAACAAAGTAGACCTGGAAGCGTCCTCAGACACAGCCGCCACGGAACAAACGCCCCGCGTGTCTCGCGGTGCTTCTGTAATAGCTCGCTAATTCTCCGGAGCGGCGAGGCACCGCGCTTGACAACATCATCTACTTTGACTGGCAGATTGTGTTTTCACGTGAGCATGATCGACAACAGATTGCGCCTCAGCCCGGGCTGTTCCTGTTTGCCCTGGAAATGTGTTTGTTTTTTTTATCTTTTGCTTGTGAGAGACATTCTTTTCTGTCTCCCACAAAAAAAGGAAAAAAAAAACAGGCAAGGAAGAGAGGAAAAAAAAGAAAAAAGAAAACACCACACATTTTCAGGCGAGCTGTTCCGCATGCAAGTGTTTGACACACGCTGTGAAGTGACTGCCAGGAGAGGCTTAAGAAACAATCCAAGCAAGATCAATATCAGCAAACCGCACTTATGTGTTTGACTTAACATCCAGTCGCTGTTTCCCTCTTCTCTTCTTTAGCACGGCTCATGCCAAACCTCACTAAATTGCATTTTACCCAAAAGCCTAAAGTGTGTGTGTGTGTGTGTGTGTGTATATATAAACTGTGACATATTTGAAATTACATAATTGTTTTGGCAAACTGTTGATTTTTTTTTTTCCTCCACCAGGTTTAGATGACACTGTCAACCCACACTTGAACACATAGTCATACCCAAAACACGCGATTGAGACTGCTCGTTACAGTAGGAGGGAGGGACAAAGGCTAATGAGTGAGGCTGGGAAAGTTTTACTTGGCAAGAAACTAATAATCTAGTTTGTTCTAATTAAGGTGAAAAAGCTTTGGCTAAAGATAACAACCCATGCCGCAACCTACAATATCTAACCTGTGACACACACTCATTGTTTACCTCTACTTTAACCAGTTGATAGCAATGCAACAATAATAATAATGATAGTAATAATCCGGCGATATCGCTTTCAGCTCTTTCTACTGTGTTTACATTGAGCTGCAAACCCTCACACAGAGATTACGAGAGCAAAAGATGTCGTCCTTTCCTACTTTGCATTTAATGTATGTGCGTACAGCGAGGCCGAGTGTGCCTCGACACTAAGTATATCCCTGCAGACGACTCAGACAGTCGTTTATGAATATGCATGAGCCAGTGTTTGCATCGTTTAATGATTTTTTTTTTTTCCACCATTAAAATATGTTCAATCCACCTCCCCCATTTATTCCTCTGTTTCTTATGGACATCACTCACCACACACACACACACACACAGAGACATTAACACGGTTTACACAGCCAAACTGTATTACTGTTTCCCTCTCACACTCTCCTGTTGTCTCTCCCCCCAGGTGCCGACCGAACACAACCTCAACCGAACGGACCTCTCTACGATGAATTACTGACAGCACGGCAGGGCTAACGCGGCACGGCGGGCAGACGAACGGACCTTGAAAGTGGTACGTTCCCGTCGCTCGGGCCGTCGTCGCCGTCCGTATGGCAGTGGCAGAGTTAGCACGGTTTCTCCATCGAGAGCCACAATTCACATCTGCATGTTTCATTTTAATATTCACGATGCCCACTGTGTCTAACCGACTGCACCCTATTGATTATCATGGAGGTCTGGGGGCCAGAGGAAATGCTATTAAAGATTAAAGGGTCAGGTGATGTGAAGGTGGTATCCCGAGTCATCAGACACCGACGGCTTCGGTTACAGGCTGCAGTGTTTGCCCGTCGAGCAGATTAGCCAGCTTGATTTATTTATTAACTGATTTCATGTCTCATCATCTCCTACCCCAAATGCCTGGGTGGATAAAACGACTGTGATGGTTTTCAAAATTGAAACGAGGCAGTTAGTAATACATGTTGGAAACAGTTTGTATTTTTAAATGATTGTTTGCATTACATTAAGAAAGATCATTGAAGCTTACCCCCGCATTTTAAGCCCTAAATCCGCTCGGATTGGCACCAGCGACCCCCACAAACCGCATGTGGAGGATAGAGTGGTAGAAGATGGATGGCTGTCTTAAAAATTTAGATGAAATTGTATTTTTGATGTCTCCTTTAGCCGTGTTGCCACCCAGAACAGTTCAGTTTTCCCATTAGCAAAAGTACCAAAACAACCAGCCCCAACCGTTCCATTCTTTGGAACCCTTACCTTGGTGGTACCGGAGTAAAATGGTACGGTACAATCAGGGTGGAGCTAGACTGGCTCCACCCACTCCCTTGCGATCGTCGGGGCAAACACAAGCAGTCTGTTCTTCTACAAACCTTGACGTCTTCCACCAAGAGCTGCTGGACATGTGCACGGGAACATGAATAGAAAATCCAGAATTCTTTTCTGTTTTCCCCTGTCATTTTTTGACCGGTGTGCTGATGTCATCACGTGAGACAGTGGAAAGTAATAATTCAACTTACTTTAACCCTTAGAACACAGAGCGTTTCCATTACTACGTTAAAACGTACAGTATTATATACAGAGGCTATAAGAATGTGCAGTATAGAGTGTCTTATGTGCTTATGTGCTTATGTGTGTTTTTTTCACCAACTATATCATCACATCTGAGCAAAAAGTGCTCATAATGTTTAAAATTGGATTGAATTTGTGAAATTTGGAAATACGTCACAGTTCAAAGTTCCCTTGGCTCGTCTTTATGAAAATGAAAAGAGAGACGGTCTATTTTTGTGACTTCTGCACAATTATATCACTACTAAAATGCGATATGAAATGAATCATAACTTTGACTCAACAACACATAAGAAGTAGGAAAAAAAATGGTTTAAAGCCTGAATATGTGACCTATAAACCCCCCCACAGGATGTCCATATAAGGAGTTGTGTATTTACCATGGGTGCACCTGAGTGAGCACTAGGGGTTAAGCATGTTTTTATATGTTATCGAACAAGCAAATCATCATTCACACTTAGAAAACAACAATCTATTATTCAATTTCTTATTAAACAAAAAGGAGACCAAACAAGCAAACTGTGTGCTCCACCCCTTGTCAGTAGGGGGTGCTGCAGCACCCTCAGCACCCCACTTCCCGGGCCCCTGCTGCGGGATGTCCTCCAATGTTGTCTGTTGCGTTTGATGTCGCGGTACCATGATCAGCTACGCTGTGGAGGAAATGCTCTGTTGCATGTTTGCATGAATATAAAAGAGAATTGTAGATTTAATTAAAAGTAATTTTGTTGAAGAAGAAAAAAAAACAAGAAAAAAAAGTAAGTATGTTATTAACACTCAACAAAGTTTTTACTGTGGCTACAAAGTGGGGCCAATTATCTACTGGATTAATAAGTTAAGGGATCATTAGGAGATGTTTAGTTTTTGTAGCTTAAATAGATTAAGCCAGTACTTTGGGCAAGGGCCTTGCTTTACAGAGGCTGCCATGTTTCTACATCAACCCAAATGGACAAACAAGATCCTTTTTGGTACGTAAAGGCCACCGTAGTTCCCTGTTTGTTGTAATTTTCAGTCTCACCATTAGATGTCACTAGTTCATACACACTGAAACTTTAAGGGGGTTTAACATCCCCAAAATGATGTGAACGAACAATGTTTAATCAAAACTTTGTGTATGAGGATGAGTTTATTATCGGTATCTACCAGATATTGATCAAAATCCCTGGATCAAAAATCGCAAAAAACAAAAAATCTGATGAGTCATGTTTAGGCTGTTTCTCTCTTCTTCTTTGTCTCCTTTTTCTTCTTATTTCTCTACAATTTTTGAAGTAGCTAGTTGCAGCTAAATGCGGTAATGCATTATCACATGCTATATCATAGTGTATATATATGTATGTATATACATATATACATATATATATATACATATGTATATATGTATATATATATACGTATACAGAGCCTAGTTATAATAAATCTACAGTGTGATCGTTCAAAACAGCCATGAAACATGTTTTAATTGATACATATTCATATAATGTGACTATAATACAACAGTGATATTACAAGGCTTATCAGGGAACGCATCGCTGTACGACATTGTGCCGCCCGTCTTATCTGAAGAGGCGATCTTGCTGTTCTAATTGTTGTCTTCACACTAATAGAGTGGATGGGTTTTTTTAAATCATTTTCATTGGACAGATAAAGGCTTGGTAATTCCCCCCTCCACTCTCCATGCTTACTGTCTGTGTCAGTGCTTATCAAGTGTAGGAGATAAAAAACCGGGTCCTGGAAAGTAATTGGCAGCAAGCGGGAGACGGAAAGTTTGGAGGCCGTGCAGTAGAAAATATTGAATCAGTGGTAACGGGACCAGCAGCTACAGACACAATGATATTTGGAGAAGGTTTGGAGCATCTCGTTAATAATCGTCGTTAATAATGTGCAAACACGGAGCAAATTTATTGAATGTTGGTGTCGATAAAGACATATTTGATCCTACATTTTATTGTTCTTCTTCCTGGTTTGCACTGTATCATTGTGCAACAACTCTTTGGTCGTGTCTCCGAAATAGAGACGTTTAAAAATGGTCAGCATCATTAAAAACTTTTATTTTCTACATTAACTTTTACTGAAGGGTGCAGCCTTCATGCAGTCCATACAGGGGAGGTGGGGGGGTTAGTTTAACTTTACTCTTTGGTAGGATCATTTGGAAATGGGGGGTTTCCTATTCTCTATGAGGCAATAAGGAGCAAAGGGAGGATTTTTTCTGTATTTTTCCCCCCAAATGTTATTTTCTGAAAACCTCCCAAAAACAAGTGAAATAAGTAGATTGTATTATTCCCTCGTGGGGTTAGTTTGAGATACACTTAAGTTTCGGTAAAACTTCCCATCTTATGTTAAATACCATGACACCAGAGAATAAAAAAACAACTTTGTCAGCGTTGTTTATCTGTCTAACACCGCGGCTGCAGACGCGCACAACGTCTCCATTGCTCCATAACGGATGAAGCGCACTCTCTCCCACCTCCTTCCCCTCGTGGTGCTCTCTCCTCTCTGAGCAGTTAATTGTGCGTCCACTCTATAGGGACCGGCGCGATAATAACGTATTAGGAGCCGTGCCTCTTTCATTAAAGTGGAGTTGGGAAATGTGAGACCGCCCCCTTTCAGGAGTCAAAAAAAAGGAGAGCGAGAGAGAGAGAGAGAGAGAGAGAGAGAGAGCGAGGAGGGAGAGGAAATCGATTATTTCAGCCTTGATCGAGGGGAGAGGGTTTAGGGAAATAAGAGTCGGGCGAGAGGATTGTGGGAAGGAACAGAAAGAGCTTCTCAACATCAACATCAGCGACGACCTCAGTCTATAGCAGCCAGCTGAAGACAGCGCCGACGAGACACTGCTCCACACTCCATCCACCGGCTCCACGAGAGAGAGAGAGCGCGAGAAAGAGAGAGAGAGAGAGAGAGTTTTCTCTGACATTATAGAGACTCCTACCTCCTCCTGTAGGTCACTTTTTTCTCCCCCTCCCGTGCGTCGTCCTCCTGCTAAGTTGCGCTCCTGGATTTTAAGTGCGTCTTGGTGAAAAGTCCACCAGCATCACGCGCACGCAGCGGCTGCAGATCTTCCTCCTGTCAAAATCGGACGGGTATCCCCCCCCGACCCCCCCGACCCCCCCCAACCCGACCCACAAAACACAGCCGGCGCGCGGACCTGCTCGCTTGTTGTCGTCGTTCGACCTCCAGAATCCCCGGCGGACACGGTTTTTCGTGCGCAAAGAAACGACCAAACAAAAAGTAAGTACCGCGCTCACGCACAGGACACTCACTCGGTCACTCAGTCACTCACTCATTCATTTCATTCGCCGCTTAAAAACACATCCACAACAACAACAACAACAACGAAAAGTGTGCGAGGTTTATTTTGAAATGTTCCAGTGGGTTGTTAAAGAACTTAAAGGGGGTCTATTTTGGACGCGCGCGCTGCCTCCTTAACTAAACTAACTGTGTCTTATCGATTTGTTGTGACCCTGATCGACTTATTCCGGTGACAGCTGTGTCATAGGATATAATTACAGGCTGACATCAAATATCTGTTTATGGTCAATTAGGAGAGTCAAGCTCCTGCCTCGTGCGCTTTGGTCGTTGTTCGTGTCGACCTTGCGTGGCGTTCTCGTGTCCACATGCAGGCGCGCGCACACACAGTCAGCCAGTCAGTCAGTCCCACAGCTCCATCCGCTCAATAGGTCGCCCTCCTTTATTAATATAATATGATTTAAAGTGCTCGTTCTCCTCCCTGTGTGCTGCAATCGTGGCACATTAAAAGTTAACTGTGGCGTTTATGCCACTTTAGCCCGAAATTATATGACAATAAACGTTTAAAATTAAAAAAAAAAAGAAAAGAAAAGAAGAAGAAAGAAGTCGTTTTAACATTCCAGAGAATTTAGAGGCAGAAATCTCATCATGGAAAAGTCACTTCACAAATAAAGAGGCCTTATTATTAATGATTCCAACTTGTCCTGCAGATTAAAACCAACATAAAGGGATTAGGAATGAATTAGTGATGTAAATGTTCCTCATGTCTAAACTACATTTAAGTGGAACACAGTCTGTCAGGTGTATTTAAATCCAGAGGCTCGGTGACAACAGTGCTGTGAGTGTGTGTTTTAGTGAAGCTTCGGTGTGTTCACGCTGCATCACAATTCCCTCTCTGTGACTTTGAGAGTGAGATTAGTGCAGACTTAATTCCACCGCAATTAACTGCATTTCAGGGATTTATTTATTGATACAGCCGGTGAAGTTGGGTCTCATGTGGCTCCGGTGAACCTGTTGCAGTGAGAGCATTAACGATGACACCATAATTAACCTGTGACAGGTTTCACAGCTTTGGATGTTAAAAAAAAAAAAAGAATGAAAAGAAAGAAGAAGAAGAAAATTTAGATTTACTTGTTTTGCTCTCGGTGTTGTTTTGAGGTCCCACTGATATGAAAAGTGCAGATGCACTAAAGACGGTAATATAATTTAAAATTTACTACAGCACTCTTCATTTTAATTTAGACCAATTGTGGCACTGAGTACATTGCGTGTATGTAACTCACGCTCATAAATATGGGCATTAAAGTTAATCTCTCCCATTTTTTTATTGTGAATTTGTTGTAAAATGGCAAGCATAAATTCCGGCACTTAAACAAATGCGGTCTGTTTCACTTTTAATGACATTTACGCTGCAGTTTCTTAAAGTTGAAGCTCTCGTAATATTTTTCAAGTATCACATTTGGGATTTTCTTTAATGTGGAGACTTTTTCTTTTTCTTTTTTTCTGAAGGCACTCTCGAAAAAGTGAAATATGTAAGTGATAACGTGTGCTGCAGCACATCAAGCTGATTTGTGACTAATTGCATACATGAAGTCATTTACCTGCCTAATTGCGTTTTACAGTTTTAAAAAAATACAGCCGGTGTAAAAGTATTTTTTATTTATTTTATTTTTAACATTTAATGTTGTGTATTCTTCCATTACTTTTTATAATCCAGGGTGCCGTGTGGTGTAAGTTGTTTACTGGTGAAATAAAAATGAGATAAAAGTATATTAGTCAATTAAAATGATTTTAACGCATGACCCCTGACCCCCACCCCACACACCATCATCCCCTCTTCTACTCATCGTCAATGAAGTTGTTCTGTCTGGCCTGTTGCTCTCTTGGGATTTAGCGTTAGGTTAATCCGCTCAGAGGAAGGTGAGCGCTCGCATGTGGACCCACGATTACACACAGAGGACTCTCTCAGCCAAGCTGTGTAATCTCAGAGACCCTGCATAAACACACACACACACACACACACACACTTGTTCTGTCCCTTTCTCTTTCTGCTCCTCACACACACTCACACCCACACACTCACACACACACTACTTTGGCCTGCGCTGCTTTTATTTCTCGTTCCCTTCCAGGACCTTTTTTCTCTCTCTCTCTCTCTCTCTTTGACAAATCATTTGGGATTTTGGCTGCAGAGATTCTCAAAAACCAACAGTGACAACACACGCTTCTCACACCGAGGGGCTTAGAAGGTCACGTGTGCCTGTGATTGGCCACAGCATTGAGCCGATTGTCAGGGCACTTTGCTGTACACCAGGGGCTCAGTGAAGCTTTAGTTAAGTGAAGGAGGAAAGGGGGGGGGACACAGTGTGTGTGTGTGTGTGTGTGTGTGTGTGTGTCGCCAGCCATGTGTTTTTAAAACGCAGAATCAACACAAGGCAGACGGTTCCTAATCCCGAATCATAAATATCAAATATATTGCCTGTAATTTTGTGACTCCTTGGGTTTTTTTTTTTGTGACCACAAAAGGGGGCTGTCGTAGCCTGTAAATTCTGTATCTTATGAAGAAGAAGAAGAAGAAGAAGAAGAAAAAAAGAAGGGGTAAAGTATACCTCTGTTCTGCGTCACAGCACAGACGTCTCATACTGTACAGAGGGCACAGTTTTCAGATTCCCTCCTTATGGAAAACCAGATCTCTGAAAACATTTATCTTAATGGAAACATCAGAAGCATTTATGTTTAAGCAAATAATTTAATAGCCACCACCCCTTTTTTTTTCTTTCGCTATGCTTTAGATATATATATATATATATTTTTTCTTTTCCCCCTCGAATGCTTTCAGATATTTTTGAAAGGGGCTTTTGCAGAGTTTGCTCAGCTAAACGTCAGTAAAACGCTCATTTGCAGATTGCAGGTTGGCAAGATGTGGAGGCAGATATTGAGGAGCTGTAATTGGACTTCATGCCCTTTGGGTTAAACAGGAAAGTAATATAAGACTCGATTGTCGAGAAACCCGCGTTTGCCTCGTTTCTAAGAAGCCACGCTGTCAGGAGACACACATCCTCGTAAATAACACTTAGTCCTGATGCCTTCATATAAATGCTGTCAAGTTACATCCAATATCCAAATGTGAACAAAGAATAAAGGCAGGATGTCTTTTAGTCGTTCCTATTTTTTTTTTTTTGCCTGTTTGTGCGCAGATGAAAATACTAAAGTTTTATAATAACTCAAGGGCTTGTTGTGTTTGTGTTTATTGCGTAAGGCAGGTGTTCACTGTTGCTACATGAGAGGAACAGTCTCCTTCTTTTTCTTCTTCTTCTTCTTCTTCTTTTTTTCGTACATTTTATAGCACCCATGAAAAGCATCAGGCCCAGCCTCACTGTGTGTTTATTCACTCACTTTGAAACAGATCTCCCTTTCATTGTCCTCACTGTTGTGCACGTTGGAACCCGGACGCCTGTTTGTTTTGTATCCTCATAAGTGCTGCGTTTACCCATGAAACTTTAAAAGAAATACTAATAATAATAATAATAATAATAATAATAATGATAACATTACAAGTAAATAAGACAGTCCTTTCCTTTTGCATTGAATGCATATATTTGAATATGTTCTGGATTCTGCATAATGATCCTCTGTCTCTATCTAGTAATTAGCAGTGACGTTCAGCAACTTTCTCTGTATACACTGTAAGTGTGTGTGTGTGTGTGTGTGTGTTCACTGGGGTGTTAAAGATCACAGAGGAATATATCAGCCTTTGATGTTTAATTGTATTGTAAAACACATTTTAGAATATTTCTGCATAAAGTCGACTTCTGGCTGTGCTGTGCTTTGTGTTCGCTGTTTCTCTTTGTGTGTTTGTCTGTCAGTGTGCGCCGTGTGTCTGGGAGGTGTGTGTGTGTGCTTGTGCCTTGTCTCCGTCTGTTTTGCTGTCAGAGTGTTTGTGCTTTTGTGTTGTTTTTGTGGAGTTTTGTGAGGGTTGCTGGTGTGTATTCAAATGAAAATGTATGTTTTTGTTTTTTTGTTTTGTTTTGTTTTCCCCCTCCCCCCCTCCTTTATCCTCCTCACACTGAAGAGGGTAGGATTTGATGTCTGGGATGATGGAGCAGTCTGGAAAACAGTGTCAGTGTGAGGGCTGAAAAGGCAAAGTGAGAAAATAGATGCACAGAGGAAAACACACACACACACACACACACACACAGAGTGAGACAACGAAGTTTATTTGAGCTGAGATGAGAGCACGGTGGCGGCGGCGGCGGCGCGTTTGGCCTCACATGAGGTATTCTGCATTAAAGCGCGATGCTCTTCCGTGATGTCATGTTCAACACACTGATCTAGATGAACAGGATGTCCTGCCTTCTTCTACTTCCTGTTTCCTGTTTCCTGCCTTGGCCTGTTGGTCATTACGGCTGCAGCTGCCTGCTGGGTGGTCTGTGCTCAGCAGTGCTGCTGACCACAGAACCACGGTGTCAGCTGCAGCCCACCTAAAGAGATACCCAACACACCTCGCCATACTTCTGAGGCCTGCTCCGTGAAATATTTGGACAGGGAGCGAGAGTCCCGGGAGGCGAGCACGCCGGCTCTGAGGGTTTGAGGGGCAACAGCAGCAGCAGCAGGAGGAGGAGGAGGATCGGGAATGATAAGACAAAGGGAAACATTTAGACTAGAGCAGACTTTGCATTTCTTTGTCTAAACACTGGATTGTTCGGATCGGGAGCGAACGCCGCCCGGCGTCAGCGTCAGGAAGACTCGGCGTATCAGAGTCAAAGAGGGTTTTCGGTTCACATGAGAGCGAACACGGTTCCCCAACCACACACTAACTTTAATTGTCTTGTCTGTGATATTTTTACAGACTGAGTACAGTGCCCATCTGTAGTATCTGCTGCAAACATATTGTGCGGTGGATCCAGAATTAACTGGGAATCCCTTTTTAGTGACTTTTAGTGGTCGGTTTGAGGGAGAAGTATTTGCTGTCCGTGCGCATAAATCTGCCGCCATGAGACCTTTTCCATGATAAAACACAGTACCTGACCTGTGGCACAGCTTCTTTACCCCCCTCATATATTTTCAGAGACAACCCCAAGCTAACCCCCGCCCTCCCCCACCACCACACACACACACACACCCTTACCATCTCCCTTTGGTGTGGCACACATTTGGATCACATCCAATCTCGCCACCGGGAAAATCAAATCAAATCAAAAGCAAAGAAATAAATAAATAGAATAAAAAGGAGTGCGGCAACATGGAGCGAGAGAGAGGAAAAAAAAAATAGTCGAAATGTTTTCTAGTGACTGTAATTTATCTTTGTCGCGACTGCAACATAGCCGAGTCATTCTGCAACGCGGTCCGGTGAGACGCACAGAGGTAGCTCTGTGCCTCGGCCTCACACAAGCTCCCATCCATCTGAAACCCCAGCTCACTTGGCTGCCACAATCTGCTCCGCTGCCGCCACTGCTCCACATCCATGCTGCTGCTGCTGCTGCTGCTGCTGCTGCTGGGGTTCACATAGATGCTGGCTATTTTCTCTGAGCTGATCTTGTAGATTTAAGAGGGAGAAGGATGTAATGAAACCATGTCACACTACATTTCCTTGCTATACCGTGTCTGCTCTCCGGGTGTGACGGTCTTAAAGATGATCCGCGCAGGTCTCAAATATCCGCGCACACAGTCGGGAAAGTCAGTGAAGGTTTGGTGCTCTAAGTCAGCGGGGACCGTGCTGTTGAAAATGCTGTTAACGCCGTCTAAGTTGAGAGAAAAAAAAAAAGAAGCTATATAAGCATCCACAACTCGGCGCTCCCCCTCTTCCACACAGCACAGCCTAACCAGACGCTGTGCTGCCAAAGTCCACACCAGTGTTCCTTTTTCCACTGTCATCTGTGCCATTCCCACACCAAAGGCCAGCTTGTAAAATAATGCGGAGCACAGGACTGTTTTTGAACCCTCGCATTACTCAGCGTCCCAAAAGTGTGAGAGAGAGCAGGACTGAGAAGGACATGTTGCAAACACACGAGGACATTTAAGAAGACGGCGTGATGCACGCACACCTTTTTGTTGTTTTTTTTTTCACTTTTTTCCATCTCGGGTCCTTCGGCCCCCGTGATGATGATGATGATGATGATGTATGGCTTTTTCTAACAGTGGCTCTTCCAAAAGAGCAGCTCGTGATGTCATTAATTTTATTCATACTTTATGGATGCTCTGTCTGGAAAGAAAGGAAAAAAAGGGAGAAGAAGGAGAGGGACGGTGTAAGGAGAGAGGGAGAGGCAGGCGGCGCGATGGTGTTGCGGAAGGAGATTTTCAGTGCAGTTGCATGTATAATGAATGAGGGGGGCACTTTGTTTGAAACTCCAGCCCGGCACTTCACTTCAAGGTTTGCTGGGCAGAGTGGGGCCTTGTGATCTCACACCAGCCCTCGCTCTGTCTCCTGCCAATGGATGCTTTCACCTGGCACTGTGGTTCGACCCAGTGGAAAAACAAATAACCTTGTGTGTGTACACGAGAAACAGAGGGAGAGAGAGAGGGACAGCACTGACAATGGAAAACAGGTAGGGTGAGGAGTGGGTGAGAGAGGAAAGAGGTGAGTCCGTGTAACGGCAGCAGTGCAGTGACGCCCAGATGACAGTGAGGAGAATGCTGGCACCCGGCCCACACTTCCTAAACACTGCTCTCTCTCTACCGAAATAGCCCAGCCTTGATATTGACTTTTGTCTGCTGTGTGTGTGTGTGTGTGTGTGTGTGGATGTGCACATGCTCAGTACGAGGACGGGTTCCATTGTCTCTCGAGGAGCTTTTCACTGCGTTAATGTCTGTTAATAATATTTTAATGAGGTTGGATATTTGTGATCCTAGCGATTGCGTCTTTGTGTGTAAGCACTAATGCGTGTGTGAGTACAGGGAGGGAGGCAGGGAGAGAGGGGGAGAGAGAGAGAGAGAGAGAGGCGCCCTTTTATTATTCAGGATAAAAATGGCCTCCGTCTTATTTTTGGCCCTGTAGTGCTGGACTCGTGGTTTTATAAATAGCAGAGGAAGTGCGGGGGATACCTGCCGTGGCTCCAGCACAGCCGCGTAGTGCCTCCACGTCACATCAGCCCCGCCGCCGCCGCTGCCCGGCCCGGCCCCTCTCTCTCCGGACTACGGCAGAGCCGGCCCCTTCTGGGGCTGAGCAAACAGGATGGGACTGGAGTTGAGGGTGTGAGAAAGTCAAACACAAAAGCAGTTCAGCATGAGCAGCCTTATCTGACGCTGTCAGATTTAAAAACCCCTACAACTTCATTTCCTCTTACAAATAGCGAGCAGACTGTAAGGCTTCAAGACTTGTCAGGATGACAACACAATGCAGTGTTTTAAACTGAACCGTGTTTTCTTTTTTTCTTTTTTTGCCACTTAGTCTCTGAACATAAGGTTACAGGGTGTTAGTTCCCTTCCCACTGCCATCTGTATGACAAGTTCTCATTAAATTAAATTTCTACATCTCTTTGTCCCGCTGCTATACGCCGTCTCGCTCACACTCTGCTTCTTCTTTCTTACTCATTTTCTTTTTTACGTACGCGATAATCTGGCTTCATACTTGTTTTTATAGATTTTTACAGTATTTGGGATTTTCAGTATTTAGAAAATGTTTTGTTTGACTGAACTAACTAATGATTTGTTTCACACCTACATGCTGACCCAGTCTTTCCAGCATTTAAACGTGCAAAGAAAGAAAGGAATACTCCAAAACCCCTTGGTGGACTGTGTCTACATACAGCAAAATCATATTATTTTTTTTTGCATGTGTTTGCCTCCCCCCTCTCCTCCCCTCCACTCCCCTCTTTCTCTGTGATGGAAACTGTGCTGCCTGTTAATAATGTGCTTTTGACAGCTTAATTTGATAAGCGGGGCTACTTGTTAAAAAAGCCTTGGATTGTTCTCACAGAAGGAACATGCTTTTTTCTCCCCCCCATCCCCCCCCGCCCGCCCCGCCGTCCAATGTTCTTCAAAATGCTGCCGCACAGTCTGTCGATGACCCAGTTCTGAGAGATGGTCGAAAAAACAAGGAAGAGCAGAGCAAAATCCACAGGGAGGAGGAGGAAGGAGAGAGGGTAGAGCAGGAAAGAGGGAGCGGGAGATAGAGTGAGAAGGGATAATATAGGTAAGAAAGGCACTTGTGGGAAGTTCGCTCACATGCTTTGCTTGCTTCTCTCTCTCCCTCTCTCCCTCCTCCACTTTTTCCTCCTCCTCCTACACTGCTCGGTCTATACCTCCTCTTCCCTGTAGTGTAATCGGAAGAGGGAACGGTGGGAACGATAACGGGGATTAACTTCCACTGCTTTGCCAGCTCACCTTGGTTAAGTACACGTGTAATGAGTTGTTTATTCACAGTAGGCGCAGCGAAAGCCCAGACACCCCCCTCTCCTCCCCATCACACACACACACACACACACTTTCTCCAACAGATATATATGCACATAAAGTGAATGCATAACACATGTGCGCGGCGATGCACGCGCACCATATGTGGTGTGAACGTCGATGATGTGCGCAGGTACATGCAAATGCATGCATTCACTCAACCCCCGTACACATTCCCACACACAGCTGTGATGCAGGTCACTCACTGTGACGGGCTGCAGAGAGAGAGAGAGAGAAAGAGAGAGAGAAAAGTGTGGAGGTTGATGGTGTGTGTGTGTGTTTGTGAAAGGTTCTCAGGCCTTCCTCGGGTCACAAGACTGGGGGATTTTTTCTCAGGGTGAAGAGAAGGGGAAGAAATTGAATGATGTGAGAAAAAATGAAGTGGACGAACCGAGAGAGGGAGAAGGGAGACGATGTGCCCGCTAGTGTGCGCGTGTGTCAAGTTTGTGTGTACGTACATGACGTGGAAAAAGCTGTTGCCTTGTGGAGGAGACGTGCTCTGCTATCATTAGCCGGGGTGGGTGGGTGGGTGCGGGGGGAGGTGGAGTACGAGGGGGCAGGCGAGGTTATGTGAACGGTGCAGCTGTGCTTGTAGCAAAGGGATTTGAGTAGAGGGGGGGAACTCCAGGCAGCCAGGTCCTTCACTGAACCATCAGCTCGCAAGAGAGGAAGAAGAGAGGGGAGAGAGAGAGATTCGGCCAAGCAGCGAGTCCTGTGAACCAAAACACAAAGTGCCACTGCCCCCTCTGTCCCGCTGCCTCTCCTCCACTCGTCCACTCCGGCCCTCCCGAATAAAGACGACGAATAAATAAGGAATGATGCTTGATGGTGTAAGTCTGAGAGAGGAAGAGGAGGAGAAAAAGGAACTCCATGTTCAACCAGTCGTCGCACATGACTATTAGCACTCAAGTTTGTCGTTCGCGGGGATTCCCCCCCCACCCACAACTCGGCAAACAATTTTTGAAAATCGCTTAGATTTGTTTAGAGCTTCCTCCGCCTGCAAGACGCAAGACCCCGGCGCTCGCTTGTCAGCCCCGTGTGATCAGTCGCCGCGGAGAGACGAGGCAGAGGGTGGCTGAGCGACGACAGAACACAAGCGCGGCATCGGCATGCACCGCTAATGCATTCAACCTGCCACCGTATCCAACAACAAGGCGAGATATCACACAGCTCACTTCATAAGACACCCCGTCCCCTCCCCCCTTCTGTCTCTACGACAGCATCGACAATAACAGACACACAAATGCACACATGCATAAATAACCGCACACTACATGTATATAAAAAAAAAACAAGAACTCTGAAAGCAAACATACAAGCCGTAATGTGAGCAACTCGTCTGAGACTTTATGACGGGAAAGTAAATGACAAAAAAAACCATTTGTTTCGCGAGAAAAGAGGATGTTCAGATTTGAAGAAGATTTGAACATAGCTGTGAACTACGTCAGGCGCGTCGCTGAGAGTGGGGGCTAAAAATAGAGTGTGGTCAAACAGCGGTAGTGCTTCAGCGAGAGGGGTCGCCTCCACGCGATACAGCGGCCTTCACTGTAGCCACAGATGGAGAGGGCGGGGGCACTTTGCCAAAGGTTGTAGCTTCACAGTAGTAATTTAATATTTGTTCATCTCTATTATTTCATGCCGCCGTCTTCTCCTTCTCTCGCTCGCTCTTGCTTATGGGGGTTAAGTAACAGTAAGCTTTATCAGATTACTGGGTCTGAGGTCTCTTTCAGACCTCTCCTTGCCATCTTGATTTTGTGCAGCTGTGCAGACTCTTTAATCATACGCTATCTTTTTTCCCTCTCCCCTCCCCTCCTCCTCCCCTCTCTCGTCTCTCCCTCCTCCCTTAACATATGTTAATTGGCTGCTTTCTGTGACAAATTACGAGCGCTCGCTTTGATGAGGTCGGGTTGTGATGGTGCTGGGAGTGGAGTACAGTGGAACTGCCAGACCCTCACCAGTTTCCCCCCTTAACCACTCCAAAAGGGAAAGCGGCACCCAGCCGATGACTAATGAGAGGCTTGGACTGAGTCTGGCCCAGTTCTGGCCTCGGTTGGGGCCACTCCCCTAAACAGAGACTGATGTGTAGGTACCGTATGCCGCCACACGCCTTCCACACTCCACGCAACCTTTTCGGCTCGCACGTCCCACCACCAGCAGTCCCCTGGGAAACGCTAAGGCACTGTGTACAAGTACAAGAGTTCAAGCTATGCGCTAAAAAAGACTCCCGTGTTTTCACAGACTTTGTTACTTTTATTAGCTTTAAAAAAAAAAAAAAAAAGAAAAGCTACCTAAATATGACCTTGAATTATAGATTCAGAGCGGCGTCAACTCGAAACTTGTGTCTCAAATTTACATTTTGTGGTGAAGACAGTGCCCGGGGAAACATTATATTGCCTCTGACACTGACAGTGGAGCGATCTCTATGCACCATCAATGCACACCAATAATCAGCAACATCATTCTAGTTGAGTTTTTATTATCATAAGAGTTATTTTATTCTTTTGAAGTACGGCGCGTGGAATTCAAAGTCCCCCGCTTTGTTTACTTTCAATTTATCCTGCTTGTTTAGCGTCGCCCGTCTCTCTCTCACACCTCCGTCACTTCTTTCTCTTCATCTCCTTCCCTCTCTGTCGCTAACTGTCCCTCACTCGCCTCACTCTGTGATCTAGGTTACTTGGTTTCCAAGCCGAGCACAGGGACCGTTGTGAGAAGAAGAAGAAAAAAGAGAGAGAGAGAGAAGGGAAAGAAAAAACAGAAGGTCGAATCCATGAAGGACATCCTTGTTGAAGTGTGCAACCTTCTGCTTCTCCGCAAATGATCCACACACTGTTCACAGACTCGACGCTATACAGCCATGAAGTAATGCCCGTGTAGCGCCATTAGCCGCGTTAGCCGCTCACAGTTAGTCGTACTGTAAGTTGAGGCAGAAGAGAAGAGAGTCACCACCAGTGAAAGTCACCGCAAGCTTTTATATTTTGGTTGACAGGGTCCTCGCTCCTAAAATAATCACTTTGCGTAACACAGTATCATTGTGGACACAAAGTGAGACAACTTCCCTGTCGGTTTGCCGCTCGCTCTTCACATGCTGACTAAGTTCCAATAAACCCAACCCGAATATAAAAAAGGAATCCATTTATTTGCCTCTTCCCATCTGCACGTATATGCAAAACAGATACAGTAACTCATTTTTGAGTCCTTTGATTCTCATCTGGTTCACTTTTACCATAACCGGTTAATCTTAACCGAGCCACAATTCAAATCTTGGACCTAGTTGCTTCAGAAATGAGGTTCTGCCTCATTAGAACCAGGTGTTGGCCTCCACGAGGTCAGCGTTTCTGTCCTGAAGAGGTAACACACACACACACACACACATAATGTGACGCTAAGGAATGATGAAGCTGGTGAAGAGGAAGAAAGGAAGTGTTTGGTTGCATGAGGGCTAGCCGCGTTAGCATTAGCCTGCAGGCCTTAATTGAGGCCAGGAGGGAGCATTTAATAATTGCTGTCAGAAGATCAAATTTAATTCTTCTCTCCTCCTCACAGCCACCACTGCTGTAGGGTAGAGTGAAACAAATTGTCATCAGAGATTTCTAAATGAACAAAGCTTTTAATTAGGGTGATTAGAATGCTGTGGCGAAGAGACAGAGTAAGGGGTAGGGCCGTGTGTGTGTGCGCGTGTGTGTGTGTGTGTGTGATGAAATCATCAGTGGGTCGTCTTAACCGTGATGTCTGGTGTTGATGCAGTCTGGAGTGAGAGGAGAGTCATGGCATGGGGGCCTTGTGTGAGCTTCGCTGTGTTTTAACATAAGCAAGCGTGGCCCACACAGCAAATTAGCCTTGGTTTCAAACCTCTGACACACACACACACACACACACACTCTCTGCCCTTTCCCCGCTGGAGAACATTGCTAACATCCTGAGACATTGTCATACTCGGCGGGGAACATAATTGGGTGAATATGTCAGTGCTTTGTGTTCTTAGTGACATGACTCCTGGCTGTTCCTGTGGGGGCTGGGAACACTCATTCAAGGGGTTTATACTTGCGATTCCACAACATTGGTTCACATTGTTCATTAGGGAGCTGCTTGTTTCGCAGACGTGACGAATAAGCAGAGAGCGACTTATCTGTGCACATAGACGGTCGTCTACCGGCTGCCGGTTACACCTGGTTCCTGCAGCGTGACTCGAGACGGTTGGTTTTCAAACGCTGGAAGACTTGACCTGCGTGCTGTTGAAAGTGAGAGTGGGAAGAGCATGAGAGAGTGAGGATAGTGGATAGATGATTGCAGGTAATACGTAGTGGGACTTAAGTGAAGTAGTTTGTGTTTATTCCCACAATCTGCACCACTTCTGTTCTCATATTTATCCCTTATGCTACCCTCCATTGACATAATTAGCAGATTGCCACCAGGGGGCAACTCCACTGGTTGCAGAAAGATATTGTTTGGATGAGTTAATAACACATGATGCCAATGATGTTGTACATTTCCATTTCGGGGTAACGTGGATGAGAGAGAACGGCACATAATGAATGGAGCGGCTGGTGATGACTGTTGCAAGAACTCCATGGTCTCCAACTCCTACGTTGTCACTCCCCTTGTGTTGATTTAAACAAACAAACAATATATCATCTTCTGTATCTCTGCTTCGTCCATGCATGTGCTCATTGCCCCTCCCTGTGCTCATGCCATGGAAAGTCTGAATGCACTAAATGGTGATTCACTCCAGCCTTTCCGGGGCCTCTCCACATCGTGGCTCGCCATCGCTTCTGCTTTTTCTTCTCTTCTCCTTTTTTTTCCCCCCTCCAACGCCAGTTTGGCACAGGGAGTGTGTGTGTGGCAAGTTTGTCATTGTCACCCCCGTAACTTTATTTGTTTATCACTCATGGCTCCATTGTCGCGATACCCTATCTGGCTTCACCGCTCTCTCACGTGTGCCCTCTTGCTGCCTTTGGCCTCGCAGCTGCAGCGTTATACAGTCCTTGGCCTCCTTTCAGAGAGTAGGGTTGACGCATTTTGTCAAGTCATTTTTGTCCTTTGGGGAAGTCACCAATAGAGTATGGAAAGATAGCTCTCACCTGTCTGCATACTGGCACTGACGGATGGCTACCTATCTCCATTGTGGCTCCGAGGGCCCAAGGCCCATGTTTACTGGTGCTGAGTGAGACGTGCAGCTGCCCAAACGAAAGGCAGGACCTTGTGCTCTCAGGATTATTAACTGCGGGCTAAAATCTGTATCCTCAGTGGTTGAAATGTTTAATTAATTATTTTAAATTGACAGTATTCTTAATCCAAATAGTATAATTTTACATTTTTGCTTTGCCCTCGTTGAACCTGTTGCTTCATTTTTATTATTTTTAACAAGAAAGTTATTTGTAGTCATGAGTTGTTGCTGTGTAATAAAGAGGGACCGAGCGGTGGTTTGGTTTTTCAGGTCCCATTAAACGCTCTGTTAGCCTGTGAGTGATTTGGTGAAGGAAGCACCTTTAGCACCTTTGATTGTCCGCGCCGGCTCGTGTCACGTCCTTCCGCTGAGACGTGTATGTGTTTCCCATTTTTCTGTCCTCCCAAGACCCTGCGGGCAGAGCTGCTGGATTGAAGGATAACAGGGGAAACAGTTTGGGCACGAGTCCCATTAGTTTTAAAATAATTAGCCTTTAACGTTGAAGTATGAAGTTTTAAGTTGAGGAATCGGTTTAACTTGAGGGATGGAGAGCCCGTGGTGTAGCTCCAGAGCTTCTATACGTATTATAATAACATACTTTATTCTATAATTGTCAATCACGCTTATGAAACCTGTGCCAACCACCGGCTACTGGCTCGCTTTCCCCCCTCATCAATAGACAGGTGTCTCAGTTCTAAGCCACCATAGAGTTTGAAAATAGAACACATGTGAAATTGTCTCTGTCTCGCTAATGATCCAACTAAACCGGGAGCTAATGGAGAGAGACAGGTGAAGACGTGTCCTCCGACACATACGCGGAAGAACACACAAGCAAAGCTCACACCGCCGCATCTCAAATTCAAGTTTAGCTATAATACTCACTGGGAGAGAGAGAGAGAGAGAGAGAGAGAGGAAAAAAGGAAAAAGGAATGAACACATTATAGGATGATCCACCGCTATCACTCTAATCCCCAGATGTACATGTAGCTAATCTCTTTAGCTGCTAACGTGTTAAATTAGCCCTAATATCTGCTGAGATTCAGAGGCACAGAGACCCACCTACGCGTGGGCTACCGCCCAGGTTTAGGTCACTCTTCTTTCTCCCCCAGCGCTACAGAAAAAAGATGGAGACATTAGAGTGGTGGGGGGCGGTGGGGGCGGTGGAGGTTGAGGGGAAGTATAGCAGTGATAGCCATTCGTCACCCTGCCTATCTCGCTCTGACAGATGGGTAGTGCAGCGTGCCACATGGAGGAGTCGCTGCCTGTAATGACATTAGAGGCACAATGAGACCTGATACACATTTTTCTGTTTCCATCCAGCCCTGGCCATCGATTCCCTCCTTTGCTTGATCCGATCCCCACCTCTCATTTCTGCTCATATATCTCCATTCATCCTTATGGGAGATAAAGTGGTTTTCACATTCACACACACACGTGAAACAAATCCACACAAACCTCTGAAAATCTACGCCTCTGATGAAGATACTGTATGTTCTTGAGGGGGGGAGGAAAAAAATGTCAACATGACACAAACGCTCAAATGAAAACGGAGAACTGTCAGTGTGTACTGACATTCAGATTGTATTTGGAAAACTATATTAAAGCACTTTTTTTTTCCCCCCCTCCCTTCGTCTACCTCTTCAAGGAAATGAGAGTTTATTTAAAAAGAGAGAGCGTTTATTTAATGTACCATACACCTCCTAAAAGGTTTACTTACTGCAGTGTAATATGTTATTTCAAATCCTCACAACCGCATTTCCTCGGAGGATAGGGGATACTGGCATTATATATAAATACGTATAAATATATGCTCTCCTTTTTTCTTTTTTCTTTTTTACTTCTTTTTTCAGAGCACATGCTCGTACCAAATGTGTTGCAGATGTACCGTGAGCTGAAGCTGTGCTGCCGAGGTGGGGTTTCTTGGAAAAACATCACCAATCCTGTCGTGATAAATCACCTTCCCCAATTTGCTGCAACATGTAGAATTAGGATTTGAGAATGTCGGCATCAGCGGAATTGTGTACACATCGCTGCTTTCGTTTTGAACACACCCCTCACAGTTCTCCAAACGGTAGCTGAATGGAGTGAACTTTTCTCTTTTTTGTTCTTTCTTGGAACTGGAATTCGTGTTTATTTGGTTCTCGATGGCACTTCCCTTCTCCCGGGCTCAGACAAAAACCTTGCAGTCGCCTTTCAGTGTCAAGAGTTGTGTTGTGTTGTCATGAGTCAAGGTAAAGTTCCCCTTTTTGCCCCACACACACACACACACCCACCCTTCAGTCGCGGGAGTCATCCTTGGTGTCTGTCCTCAATAACAAAGCCACATTAACAAGCACCCTGCAGACGGTCTATTAGAATGTGAAAAAGCGCCGTGTGCTGTATATTAGTTTTTAGTGACTAAACACTTGGGAGCGAGGCGACCTAGAATCAAGCCTTGTGGTGCACTGAGTGTATATGTTCTCATCGTCCTCTCAGCTCCACTTCTGAGACCCAGAGAGGGAGAATGCTCATTAGATCTATGTGCTGAATCGCTGCTCCCTCTCCATCTCTCTCTCCCCCAACCTCCATCCCTTCTCTCTCTCTCTCTCTCTCTCTCTGTCCGTCTGCTTAACAGATGGGAGGGTCGTGGGTACAGCGCTTCCCCTCCCCCTGGAGAGGCCTGGTGCCTGTTCAAAAAGAGTCCTCTCTTTTTTGCCTCCCTCGCTTCACTCAGTGTTTCAGTTTTCCCTCCCTTTCGTTGTCACCTCTCCAAATGTGCAGAGAGCTGGGACGCGGGATATAAAACAAGCAGAGGAGCAAACCGTTGTCCTTCTGCCCGCCTGGTGCCGGCGCGCTCTCTGACCTCGGGTCTCCTTCCAGTTGCCCGGGCGAGTGTGAACGCATGCATACCATTAGTCAGAGTCCACAGAGGAGATAAATAAACTCTTTTGTGTGTTCTGATTCCCTCTTTCCTCGCTGCCTTACTTTGAGATTAGCAAATCGGCTCGCGTGTAAAAGCTTGTTAGTTCCTCCTCGTGTCGTACACTGTGCGTCTTCCTTTTCCCTCCCCCTTGTCTTATACTTTCTCACCTCTTTTGCCCTCTCAAGGTCAGACGTGCCTGTGAAAAATTCCCGCGGAGGATCACTGCCCGCTGCCACTTGACACTTGTTCACGAAGCATTTTTTTTGTTTTGTCTTTTGTGTGTGTGTGTGTGTGTGTGTGTGTGTGTGTGTGTGTGATTTGACTGCTGTGGCATAAGAAGGCTAAATTGGATTGAGTGATTCAGTGGTAATCTGTTAACTGATGCTCTGTTCGCCACAAGGGAAGGAGAGGGAAAACGGGGCGAGATGAGGAGGTGGGCACTGCTTGGCATTCATCATATGGGGGCGGGGTGGGGTGTGAGGAAGAGGAGAGGGATGGGGGGACTTTGCTGAGTAGGAGGAGGTAGAGGAGGCACAAGTGAGAGAAGATGGGGGGGGTGTGTAGGCACGGGGGCTAAGTGGCAAGCGGTAGCAGCAGAGCCTCATCACCTCAGGGAGCATTGGCCGGCGTCGGGAGCCAAAAGCAGGGATTAAATGTTCAGGACATGAGCTTAGTCTTAGCGTTAATGTTACGTAAGGCCTAAGGTGTTGCCCCAGCGGGTGTTGACATTGAGAGGGTTCTGCTCAGTGAGCTGTGGGTGGAATGAGGAGGAGGAGGAGGAGGAGGAGGTGGTGGTGGTGATGGCGGCGGCCTAGAGGCAGGGATCACAGAGGTAACGCCTCCTTGTTTGGAGCGGTGCCTGGGCTGGGTAGTGTCGAGCACAAAGGCCGGGGAGGCGATGATGCTGTCAGCCTGTGATTGAGGTACGCCAGCTTGATTGATATCCTTGTCTGGCTGTCTTGTGCCAAAGCGCCTTAGTGTCGCTAGTTTGTCTGACAACATCCTTCTTTGTTTTTGTTTTTTTTTCAAAGGGCAGCTTTTTGTTGTTCCCTCTATAACGGGGTGTGTTTTCTTCTGAGCAATGCTAAAATGTTTTGGATAGCCTCTTCAGAGCTTGCTACAGAGCTATTTTAGATCTTATTATTATGATGGCGCAGTCGAGCTGGTGGGTGTGCTCCAAACCATTCTGCACAGGAAGTCTTTCTGTCAGGCATTTGATCATTGTTCAAATTCTATTGTCTCACTTAGTTCTCGTTTCAGTGACACTGAATGTGTTGAGTCTTTCAACACTCAGTTCACCCATCACCCGTTTTGCATTTTGAGGCCAAAGAGACATTTTAGTGAGATAACTGCCACATGCCTTTTTTTGCTCATCACTATCACTAGTACGCCTGGATGTTCCTATTACACACTTTCATTATCAGTGTCCTTCTCTCGAGCACAAAGAGGTCAAGTGCATCGCAATGTGCCGCGCTCACCCCAGGGGTTTACAGCTTTCTTGTGCTTTCTCATGCATGTTACTCAATAAATACATGGATTCAGGTTAGGAGGGAAAAAAAAAGTGTGTGTGTGTGGGGGGAAGTGGTGCAGCACAATGTGCGCCTGAATGTGTGTGTGTGGGAGCATGCAAAGGAGAGAGTGTGAGAGAGCAAGGGTTTATGATAGAAGAGAGGGAGTGATAGAGAGAGAGACTCAGACTGACATGTCTTTTGGTGAAGCAGTGTCGTCTTCCACATCAGTGTCTGATGCTTGTGCTGCCAGGTGCCGGAAATCTGGTTCAGAAAGGAGAGAAGAGAGAAGAAGGGGAAAGTAGAGAGAGAGAGAGAGAGAGAAAAAGGCAGGGTAGATGGAAGATTTTTTCTTATGTGACGGCGCTGACAGCTCCCCTGCATTGCACTGAGCTTAAATAATGGGATGCTCATTTGCATAACGAGGGACGTTATCACCTCTACTGTCAAAAGAAAACACAACAACAGTTCTTCTGCTCTTCCCTGAGATAGATTGGGTTGGCCTACTTTAGCACTCTGGAGAGATGCACTGGAGCTCTGGCTTAGCCAAGCTCACACACACACGCACACACACACACACACACACACGCACGTGGACACACAGTCACTCACTCACGCAAAGTTTTTTTCCGGAGTGCGGCTTTCTTCCTCGCACATGCAGGCCGGCTCAGCCGCCCGCCCGCCCGCCGGCCCCCACTCACAGGTAACACAGGTACACACGTGCACACTCGTCTGTGGACACACGAGCGCAGGCACAAGTGCATTTGTGTGTCTCAGATGCCCTTTTTCTTGCGGATTCAGGAAATTCGGAGAACCAGCATCTCCAGCTGGATTAACTTCATGTAGGAATTTGGTTTGATTTCTGTCTCGAAGAAACATCCTTTTACTATCAGCTATCAAAGATGACTCTTCTTTTTGGCTTTGTTTTGTCAGAACATGGTAAGACTGAGCTCAGTGTTACATCTGTATTCCATCTAGTGACTCAAGTCTGCCATTTTGGAGTTGAGCAGCGAGATAGAGTAGAAAAAGCTGCGTCTGGCACTTCTACTGTCAATACAGTGCAGTTTTTGTGCAGGAAGAAACAAATGTATTCCTCAGTCTGGAGGTAATGTTACAGTGTTGGTGATTAGAGCATTTAAGTTAGCAGCACTTCCAAAACACTGTCGAAGTCTCTGTGAACGCGGTGAGATCCTGACAGCGCTGTCTCCTCTCATAGTCGGTGCCTTGGAATAAAAAAGAAATGCAGAATCTGATTTGCATGATATCGACAGTGAAAAACACAGCGGTTCTCACAACATTGTTGACAGATTCTTTGTCTTTCTTCACCCTCCCTTGTGGCTGCCACGATGCCACTTTTATTATTTATTTTTTTCTCCCTCCTCTCAGTATTTTGCCATATTTCATTTCATTTAATGCTTATCCTCTCCTCCTCTCTCTCTGCCCCACACCTCCTTTCTTTTCTTGCAGGTACAGATGCTGCAATCTTTGAGTTGATTGGAACAAAAAGAAAGCAGAGAAGAGACAGATAAAGGACGAGCAGAAGAGTGAAGAGAGAGAGAAGAAGAGCAAAAAAGAAGAAGAAAGGGCACGGGGAAGAAGAAGGCAAAGTTTTTTTCAGAAAGAGGAGAGAAAGAAAGAGACGGGGACGATGGGGAGGAAAAAGATTCAGATCACGCGGATTATGGATGAACGCAACAGACAGGTGAGTCCCTGGGGGATGGGAGGATGGATGAGTGTGAAGGTGGAGGAGGGAGGAAGGAGAAACACCCTACACCCCACATAGCCCTCAACAATGAAGGTCTTCAGGGAGTCTGGGCAATATGTGAACTGGGGGTGGGGGGGCAGAGTGTGTGGGGAAAGCACAGTTATTGCTTTGGGTGGAAGAATATAATAGTAGTACTTGTCCCTCATCGGTCTAAGAAAACAGTGTGAAGACACCAGGAGCATGTTGGTCTTAAGTGGATTTACATAGGAACATAATGTCATCCTCAAACACCCATTCTGTGTATCAGTATCAGTATCAGTGGGCCCTCTGAGCGCTCTTGAGTTCTGCCCGGTTGGTCTGAACGGGACACATGGCTCAGAGTATCTTTCCCTGGATTATTTTTATTTTTTTACATTTAAAATCATTAAACAATTTGGAAAAGCAAAAAAAATCCCAGAATCAAAGGATTCGTGCAGGCGACTTGTTTTCAAACAGATGGCATCACTTGAGCGCGAGACATAATAAATTGTGGACATCGTGATCCAAGCAGACACCAGCATCTGTGGCAGGAAATAGATAGAGACAGAGTTCTCAACACCGCCCCCGAGGCCCTACAATCGATCACTTCCTGTGGCACGACTGACCACTGACACTTTGTCAGCTTCCTGGCAGCCCAATTGGATCCATACGCTGTTAATGTGGCCCCTGGATCACAGGTCAAACACTCCACGTCAGCACAAACACACCTCGCCTGGACACGGGGCCCTCTTCATTGCCGTTGCCTCATCTTAACCCACAATCAGTCTCTTCTCAACAAGTGTGCTTTATCAGACGCGCCGGCGTTTGGGGCCAAAGGACGAGGGAGATAAAGGGGCTCGAGGGAATCGATTAAACCACAAAATATTAGGAGCAAAAAATGTGCCATTTCCTTGACAGATCTCAGCCAAAGTCATTGCAAGTAACAAGCCCTGAGCGTATTTAAGATAAGGGACTTGTACGACATCGTTTATGCTCGCGTCAGAGTGCAGATAAAGAGACACATCCGCGATGGTGTTTGTTAGTATTTCACCGTTTGCTCCGAGTGAAAAATCATGTGTTTACTATTGAGACTGACTCAGACGGGGGAGATGGAGCAAGAGCGAGGAGGAGGTCACGGAGGTTTGATGAGGACAAAAGCTATCGTGTTGCAGCAGCACCCACACTTCCTCCTTGCTGTTATCTCAGCCCTTCTCCCTCTCTCTCTCTCTCGGGCCGTCTCCACCGTTCGACAAGGCACGCCAGTTGCACCGAGCGCTCCGGCTCCTGAGGATAAGAAGGGGAAAGAGGGAGACAGGAAGGACACCTGAAGGGAATCGATGCCTGAGATATCCGGGCTTTACTTACAGGCAGAGGAGGAGGAGGAGAGAGAGGGTTCAGGGAAAGGAAAATCAATATATCTCTGGATTTTGTTGTTTTGATCTCTCAAATGATAGATTACTCATTTAGTTGTTGGGTTTTTTTGTTTTTTTTTTCCCCTCGCAACTTTTCCTTTGAATATGATGTAAGCGAATCATGTGAGGTGCTACTACAGTACAGTCCAGCTGTGTGGGGCATATGGCATTCAGTGTCATACAACCCACAGCCTAAATAATGACATCATTTTTCTTAAAAAAGAGGGCGAACATCACAAGACAGAGACAGAAACCTAAATGAAAAAAAAAAAAAAAAAAGAAAACGAAGGAAAGAAAACGGAAGCTTTGGTTTTACATATTTTCACTTCCTTTTTGACTGAATGTCCGCGAGCGCAGGACGGATTGACACCAGACGAGCTTTGTGAAGTGTTTTCTTTCCATCTCTAATGTGTCACATGCAGTATTTTCACAGGAAAAGCGTGTATGATGTGTCTATATATCTGTATATCTGTATAAAGTTCTCCCCGTGGTGTGGCTGTCAGCGCTATACCTCGCCACCTACAGTCCTGCTCACCCTGCAGCAGCAGCAGCATGATAGTGGGCACATGGCCTGGCTCTCTCTGGGCGGCCACTTTGGGCTGCCACCCCCAGGCCCTGAAACACTTCCCCAGAGCAGGGGCAACAAGGGCCAGGCCTCCCTGGCGTTGACTGGCTGCCCGGAGCTCTGGACAGTGGGCAGCAGTGTGCGAGCCCTGGCTCCGAGCCCCCCGACCACTCAGACCCTCTCGCAGCCTCGGGCACATGAAAGAGCCTCCTGTGCCGTAAACTCACGGGCTGCACACTGAAAGCAGACTCTCTTGCTCACACACACATGCACAGGTGTGTGTGTGTGTTTGTACACACACGCACACCGGCAGGATTTTACAGATAATTCATTAATACTTAGACGGTTTGCGACTCTTTTGCGACAATTGGCTGGAATTCACGTTTCCTCACAGTGGACTTTATTTAGGATGACCTGTCTGTGTGAATTGTGTGTGTGTGTGTGTGTTTGGGGCGCACATGCATGTTCCACAGGGGATTGACCTCAGGCCAAAGGTTAAACATGGATCAGGTCATCAGTGGCAGGAAGTAAAACAACAGGATTTCCCAACTCTGCAACAAATAACACTCACACGAGCACATATGGAGCTGGAAGAAGATGAAAAAAACATTTTCTTTTTTTTTAAACGTCTTCCTGCATATGGCTGCTCTCCTCCCTCGCCGCTTTAACTGCAGCTGAAATAAGGGGTGTTTCTGTCTCGACGACGACGGAGCATTCTTCTCTCCAATCAACAGTGCGAGGGTGAGAAAATGTGCGAGTGAAATTAACAGCAGGAAAATAATGAGGCCCACAGGGTAGCTCCTCGCTCCTGCACCCCTCCTCTAATTCCCTCTTTCCCACCTTCCACCGTCTCCGCGTCGTACCGAAGCGAGTGGCGCTCCTCCTCTGTCATGTGTCGCGCGGTGCAGAGACCTCAGCTGAGAAAGGGCTCAGCGAGCTCTCATCTGCGCTCATGCTGTATTTTTATTCTCTTCTGCCTTCTGCACTTGTTCCGTGTTTTGTTTCCCATTCACATGTTCGTCAGGTGGCTAATTTTACTCTCTCACCTCACTCTGAATTTCCCCTCCTCACTACAAAGTCGTAATGGTTTTTTTTTTCTTCTAGCTTCCTCTTGTTTCTTTCCTTTGTTGGCTTGGTTTTTAAAATTTCAAAATAAAAGTGGAATTTTGTTTAGATTTTCTAACGTTATACTTTGACTTGGCAAGAAGTAAATTCTTGTTATAGACATACAAGATATGGCCACATGCATATTAAATCAGTCATCCTTTTTTGAATTTTCTTTTCTTTTCTTTTCTTTTTGGCACCAGCCACCTTAAATGAATAACATAAGTGTTATTTATTATTTTCTTTGTCATGCTGGCCTCTAACTTGGGCCTCGCCGTGCAACATAGGCACATACACAGACGCAGCATGTACTGATATGTCATTATTACGACAGTATGACATCATCGGCATCATTGACTCCACTCTCAACGACGAATAATGTCAATGTTAGGGTTGTAGATTAGAGGCAGGACAAAGCCTGTTTTGGTCACAACAGCCTTCTAAACAGGTAGTCTGGCTGTGAACTGGAGGGGGGGGGGGTCTGAGAGGCAGAGTTCAGACCCAGGTCCCGGTCTCCTCTTATTCCTTTTGCGTAAGCCCGCGTCTTCCTGCTTTGGCCCCTGACAATGGGATAAGTGTTTGTCTCAAGACAAATCGTGCCGCTGCTTAGCTGACTGACATCTCCATGTGTGTGTGTGTGTGTGTGCGTGCGCGCGTGTGTGTGCGTGTCCATCCGTCTGTCCCCGCACAGCCATGTTTGGTTTGCTAACCAGCAGCCAGCTCTGTGGTGCCTGTCTCTCCACTCCTCCTCTTCCTCCACCTCCTCCTCCCCCAGGGAAGCAGGCAGGAGGTGGGAAGGAGAAGCGAAGCCATTGTGAAGGGGAAGCCACTGGCCTCTTCCTGTTATGAGAGGAAATGCATACAAATGTGCTTCCTGTGCGTCCGCCCCTCTCATCTCCCTTCTCCCCCTCCATCCCTCCCTCCGCTCCTCCTGTCTTTTCTCTCTCTCTTACCCATGTGGCAGAGAATATCAGCCCCACTGTCAATCGTCTCCTCTCATCCCTCTAGTTATCTTTGCTGGAGGAAACGTGACAGGTCAATTCTGAAGAGCAGGGATTATCATTATTATTATTATTATTATTATTATTATTTATCTTTTTATGGGTCATTTTCCATTGAAAGTTGGAAAGAAAGTTGCTCTGAAGAAAGATAGATGATGGCGTGTGTGAATGGATTGTGGAGCAGGACAAAGGTGAATAAATAAGACTTATTTATCACTACGTGTCAACATATGTTGACTATGAGGGGTTATGGAGGTTCATTCACATCTTTTATCACTAATTTTACCTATTGTTTTCTTTAATTATGCCTGAATGAACTGAAGATCTAGAGGGTTAAACTGTTCTTTTATTAGTATTTGGTTCCGTTTTTAAGACGCTTCCAAACACAGACATCACAGTGACACTGGAAGGTTCCACTTTGTCATGATTTAGACTTGACAGTAATTAAAATTCAACATGTGCTTTAGATGTAACACTATTTCAAATGAATTAATATTACTACGGTCAGGATGATGTGAGAACCAGCCTGACGCTGCCGTGCATCTGTAACACGTCCAAAGCACCAGTCAGAGCATCTGTTCTCACCCACTCAAGGGCCAGAGCTGTGGAAAACTCAAAAGTGCACTAGTTTAAATCGGTCTGTGTGGGCCCATGCACGGCGCTGTTCGCAACTCTCACAGGAAGAGCCAGCGGTGACATCACCGCTAATGTGGAAAGGGGTCACATGATGGCATGAAGTCAGACCATGAAGTCACAGATGACTCCAGTAATGACAAATTATCACAGCCCACGTGATGCTTACAAGAATCACTATTTACCATCAAAGGTAGCATTTATCTTCAACTACCCAGAACTCCATCCTCCTGTGAATATTATGTGCATCATGTCAGCAACGTAGCCTATGATTTGGAGGAAGGCAACATGTTGTATGTGTCAGATTGAGATGTGGGGGTGAGGTGTGATACTTCTGTAGGTGTTATTGTTTGGTCAGTTACGGCTTCATTATCGCACTCGTTCTCTTTCCTGTGGCGCTGTTGAAGTCAGTCTACGTGTGAATTATAGCTGAGTATGTGGGAAATGCACGCGCGGATCCTTGTGTTATGTGTTGTGCGAGGTTCGGGACAAGCGTTTGACTGGATTGCGCTCGGTAGATTTTTATCTGTGTTTATTTTGGAATGAGAGTAAGTGTCTCCTGGGTTTCGTATAACATATATATATATATATATACACGTGTAAAAGTGATATTATTTGAATTATATACAATTTTAGGTGAAACTAGATGTGTTTAATTAAATAATATAATCATTTTACACTATTTCCAACATGTTTGCGGTGTAATGAGCCATTTTATAACCGTACAACCTTCTTCTTTTCCGTGGTCACTTTGCAGTATAGATCGGAGGTAGTGAGTGTAGCTTGAGCCCTGATGTAGACCCCCACCCATAGCCCTCAGGGACCCACACCCAGCTCAGTGTGTGCGCGACGTGCCACCCTCTGAAACAGTAATGGCCCCAGCAGAGTGGGTGACAGTGGAGCCGGGCCAGCAGCTATCTGTGTCCTGTTTCCCCCCTGGTGCCCCCTTTGCCTCAAAACACCTGCGGAAGACAACACTCTCCATGCCCTGTTCCTGAATAGCCTGCTTTGACCTGTATGTCCTATAGTCCCGTCGTCTTATTTACCCCCACACACACACACAGGACTGCTACTGCAGCTCCGCCGTAGTAAGGCGGGCAGACACCTTTAGGGTGCTTACGTTTCAGAGTGGGCTGGATATGACAATTAATCTTATTGTCACAAGACGCCTTTTGATCTCCCAGTGTTAAGAATGAGGCTTTTTTTATATTTTAGTATCACCGTGTAAATGTCAGCATGGTATTTAGAGCCCAGGGGAGCCGTGTTTTTTGTTTTGTTTTTTTTCCCCCCCCCTCCGTATGTTGTCTGTGGATCAGATGAGAGTTTGTGCCGAGGTACGGGAGCCGGCATCGCGCGCACCCGTTTGTGCTCGGCGTCGGAACGCCGCCGGCGTCTCGCGGCCTCCGCCTCTGCTGTCTGACAAATAACGGTGACATCACCGGGCCTTAATGTACGCGAGCTTGTGCGAGGGGGAGACGGGAGAGAGAGAGACGGGGATGTTAGGGATGGTTTGATATTCAGTTTCTCTGGTACATCCTGGAAGATATCATTTCAGGCAACACAAAACTATCCGTCAATATCCATTCTTGCCTGTCTCCTCTTTCAGCTCTCCAAGTTGTAACAAGAAAATGTGAAGGGCAGTACATGATGAATTTATGCCACAAATCCATTCATGCATTAGGCTAAAATGCCACACACAAGCACACATTCACTTCCATTCATTTGGACAGCGTAAACAAAGCCTTGTCCCTTTAACCATAAGTCACTATTGATTAGGACCAGGTTTTGGTCTCCATGAGGTCTCCTGGTCCCGACAATGTCAGTGTTTATGCCTGAAAAAAAAGGTCCTAAAGACAATAACAAATACATTTACACACTCACACACACGAGTGTCCTCTTTAAAGGCGTCTTTGTAAAAGCCTTACAGCCTAGTTACTGTAATTATTATTGCATTCAAAGCTCGTTTAAGTGAGATTCGGGAGTTTTTTTTCCACTCTGTATTTTTTGGCCCATGCAAGTGTCAGAAGAGACCAGATAAACAAGTAGTTAATCAACACACTGAGATCATTAGCTCCCAGCTGGGCACTGTTCTGGCAGTATCTCCTCGCAGTGAAAGAAATTAAAGACGGAAAAAAGAAAAAAAGCTTTGTCAATACAGATCTCCAATGTACATAATACACACACACACACAGAGCCACTGAAGAAAACAAAAGAAATTAGAATTCAAAGCAAACACAAAAAAAAGCAGTGTTGTTGAGAGAGAGAAAGAGAGCGGAGCTGGCAAAATGTACATTTTTCTCTTGTTTCTTCAGAGCGCGCACGCACACGTGGCTTCAGAGAAGTAACCAGGTGCAACTCCCTGGAATGAAATCACTTTCACTGCTCTAGTTTTTACCTAAACAATAGAGGGATAGTGGAGCTGTTCTACTTTGACAATGTGGGCACTTGCAGACAACTTACAGAACAGTATCTCTCTCGTATTCAGTCCTGGGCCTCAAATACACACACTTACACATACTCATTAACAGAGAGGGGAGGGGGGGGGCAAATGGCCCTATTGCAAAGGGCATTTTTTGTGGTTTATGTCGAGCCCACTGTTACTATTTAAAAGCTTAAATAGCTTGGAGGACTCCATCAGTTATTTATATCACGACGAGAGGCTCTCGATTGGGCTACACAACAACATAGACTGTGGCGACGCGTGTTAGCGTTACCGTGGGAAAAACAAACAAACGGTCATGTCAAAAAGAGATGTTTTCACCCGATTTGACTTCACCGCGACGAGCCCGCGTCCACTTTGATGTAGAAGACAAAGAGTGATCCTTCCTTACCGTTATCTGTCTGAGACGTAGTGTTTTCACTTCCCTAAATTCAACACCACGCTTCTTTTTTCTTGTTTGTCTTTTTTCCTGGTACAGTGGACCGACTGTTGCAGTCAGCGGTTTGCTGAACCATCAGAAACGTAGATTCCCTTTAATGTCCGTCTCCTTATTATTAATAATTGCCTCAAAGAAAAGAAGAAGAAGAAGAAGAAGAAGTTGTCGGATTTCTCGTTATGCCATTAGTGCAGAATCAATCCCCCTGGGTGGGGTGGGGTGAGGGGGAGGGATTTCTCTGTAGTTAAATGATCACCACATTCCAGGTAAGCTCGACTTATGACTGCGAGGGTGTTAATAAAAGAGTCAGTTGAGTGTAGGTGTGAGCACAACTCTCTCACTTTGTTAAGAACAATTATTTATACATTGTTATCGTCTGATCTTCCTCTTCTGGTTGTTGTTTTTTACCCAGGTGACATTCACAAAGCGAAAGTTTGGCCTGATGAAGAAGGCGTACGAGCTGAGCGTGCTGTGTGACTGCGAGATCGCCCTGATCATCTTCAACAGCACCAACAAGCTGTTCCAGTACGCCAGCACAGACATGGACAAAGTCCTGCTTAAATACACCGAGTACAACGAGCCCCACGAGAGCAGGACCAACTCTGATATTGTGGAGGTGAGTGACGAGGAAAACAAAGATGGCACGCACACACACACACACACACACACACACGTGCGTGCGTGCGACACTCAGCCGCACACACACTCATGCAAACACACAGGAACGGAAAAGTAGACAGATGGTTGCAGCGTTTGTGACTCATTCACCAACCCTTACTTCTCTCTTTTGGTCTTCACACCTAGCGTGTTTGAATTAATTGCTCCCATAGTTTGTTGGTCCTTCCCAAGGGTTCACTCTTTTTAGACTCCTCTCGAAAAAGGTACAAGTGTGTCAAGAGCATATGTTTGTTATGTAGTTGAACGTGTACGTTTAAAAGTCACCTGTCCCCGACAGTGATCCGCCTTGGACACGTGTCGTTACCGTGGCCCGCGTCGGGCCGGTAGATAAAGCGGGGGAATGACGCTGAGAGAGACTCCAGAATCCTTAAGCTCTCAATGTGAACACGTTATGCAACATTCAATCTGGACCTCAGGCCCTGCACAGGTGTTCATGCATCCATGCAAAGGGGTTTATCCTTAACTCACTCCTGTTGGGTTTAATCCCACCTGACACACGACGTACAGCTGAACGAGTTGTTTTTACGTCTTTTAGTATCACAAACAAAGCATTAAATATCTCTACATTTTTATACCAAGTACAACCTGAGGAAATATTCAGATTTTCCCTCCAAGTACCGCCAGAAGAAGCTTACCACTGGTGCTACACGTGCCACAGCTTGAGAACCTTGGCCCTAAAGAAAGCTGGTGATTATTTTATAGCTGAAAAAATAATTAAATTAACAAAATTTAAATCGACAACTATTTTTTATCATGGTTTTGAACCTTTTATTCATGATTAAAACAAGATTCTTAAATGTGAATATTTTCTTCATTTCTTTGCTCTGGATAACAAAGAAGTCATTAAAAGTCAATTTGAGAGCATCATCATTTCCAGGTTTGACGAAACACCGATCAACATTAAAATAATCGTTCGATTTTTTTATTATTGAATATGAAAAAGAAGCAGTGGTCGGCCTTTGTTTCACTCCAGTTTACCTTTGGTGCAGTCGGATGTGTGGCGCGTTAATGCAGCGCATACATCAGGAGACACAGCACTCAGCATACAGTATGACTAACTCCTCACGGTGGAATTAAAAGAAAAAAAGAGAGAGAGAATGGACTGGGTGCATTATCGTGGAAAGGATTTAGAGGCACAGATAAATCTACTGGACACTGAACTTCTTCCTCTTCCTCTGTGCAGCGTGTGCTCTTATTCCCGTCCTATCATTCATATCATCAGAGTGACTAATGTGCTGGAGACAGTGATGCTGTAAGGATACGTTCTTAAAAAGATGAACTCAGTTTTTTTCATATAGTCACACTAAATATTAAATAATCAATACATGTTCCTAATGTTTTATTTAAGGCTTATTTTTGAACTCATCTGAAATGCCGCGGCGTATGAGCAGGAATAAAAACAATATATGACACTGCCTTTAAGCACTGGTATTTTTTTATTCTTTTAAGCTGCTCAGCCACACTTCAGTCAGTGTATTTGCCCCCCCCGCTGAACCCTTAACGGGAGTCATCACATGTTCCAGCAAGTGACGACAAGAGCTCTCTGCTTTGAAGCTCTCTCTAACCGCGTCTCCACCGTAGATGGAGGATGGTTAGCGTGTAAACAGCTGTGTCAGGCGTGGGGGGGGGGCGGCAGGTGGGGGTGCTGCGGATCACTTCCCCACAATATGTGATCCCTGAAGGACTCGGAGGACTCCATATCCTCGCAGCGACTCGCAGTGTGGGAGAAATCGATCTGAAGAGGGCCTTCAGCCTTCGCTGTGGCGCGCTAACAGGATCGGCCACAGGGCTGACACTGGCACGTTTAGCATGGATGAAAGGGAGTGTGGGGAGGGGGAGAACCGGGGGAGTTGAGCTCTCCCGCTGGTCCTCGTGCGCCCGCCGCCGCTGGGCTACGTCACAGGTTGCGGGAGCGTGGGTGGGTCGTTCGAGGCGGTGAGTGAAGTGACCTGTGGAGCTGGAAGAACGACGAGAGGGAAGTCAAGTACACGACATGAAGGGCTTGGAGACAAAATCTAGCCCAACTAATACATGACATATCTAATTTCAAATTTGTGAGGAAGCTCACACACACACACACACACACACACACAGAACACAGGGCTCTTATTCTGTTGCTGCTGTGCCTGAAGGTGTAGTGGGTGGAGAGCGGAGCTCAGAGTGTGGGCGGCTGGCATAGAGGCCTGCTACATTAGCAATAAAGCTCTATGTAATTAGCATGTCTTTGGTTGATAATTAGTGTTGTTGAGAGAGTGGCACTGAGAGTGTTGCACAGGCTCTCTAGCTACAGCATGTTTACAAGAGGCTGGGGGGGCTTTTCTCTCTCTCTCTCTCTCTCTCTCTCCCTCCTTCACTGTTTTTCCCTGTCTTTATTTTGTATTTTTTACCCCCCTCGTCCGAGTTTTCATGGGATTTAATTCATCTTAAATTGTGTGCATTGTTGAAAATGTGTATATGAATAATTCGGTGTCTCTAAGAGGAAGAAATGGAGACTAGGATGAAAAAAAAAAATATATATATAGAGAGAGAGAGGGAGAGAGGGAGGAGTGGTGAAGAAGGTCTTGGTGACTCACTTGAGAACCGTCTCAGCTGGGAATGACACTTTCACAAGTCTCCGTGAAAGTAAAGGACCAAAGAAACCAAAGCTAGCCCTCCTCGCAGCACGGTGTTAACATTTAAGAGGCGTCGCTAATCGAAAATAGCTCCGAGTTATTATTGTCACAATCACAACGCACGACACCCAGAAACCAATTAGAATCAATTAAAACACAAACTTTTCTTTTTCTTCTTCTCTTTTTCTTCTTCTCACGTGTTGAATGCCGACATTTAATCCCCGGGGACACAAGTCGTGTCACATGAGTCCCCCCCCCCGAGAGACTGTAATAAAACATGTACTACACGCCGTTATCAGCTGTTATATAAACAAGCGGGAGGTCCTCTTAATTAATGCTAATTGTTCAAAGAGAGAGAGAGAGAAGGGGCATCTAACCTCACCGAGGCGCTTGTTGCCTGATGAGAGCAAATGCGGATCATCCAGTGATCATCCATCTCTGGATGAAGTGTGTTGTCCTGGCAGGTGTACAGTACATTCTGTGTCTGGCTCCAGATAAAACACGATAGATTTCCTATACTCTGTCTGCCAGGACACTTTTCTGGACACATGAACAGCATTAGAAGAGAAACTGGAGAATAGATTTAAAAAAAAAAAAAAAACATAACATATCTCTGCTGAAGAACAATCACTTTGAGCTGTAACTGGTGATTTATTATGCCAGTATGGGGGTTGTTAATTGCAAAGGAACATGAAAGGGGCCTTTCCGATCACCGCAGATCAAGCTGAAACCTAAGGCGGCGCTGGCTGCCTCTCGCTGTGATTGAACAAACCTCAAACCGCCGAATCCCTGCTCCACAACGTGTTTATTTTCCCCTCCGCTGAAACAAAGGACACAGGTTTGTGAAACAGTGGAAGGGCTTTTATGATCGCTGTAATAATGCACAGTGCCCGTGTGTCTGTGTACGTGCAGTACGCGGGTTTAAGCTGATCTACTTCTGGCCCGTGTTAGTGTGACTGCACTGCATGGGTGTGTGTGCAACTGTCAATGGCGACAATTGGTTTGAACCCTGCAGAGCGGTGACCTCACCTGGTGCAGCACACCACCACCACCACCCTCATCATCATCGTCATCATCATCCAAGTATCACATGGAATGGCACATGGCCCCAGGTACCGACCGGAGGAAAATGCCACTGACCAATCCCATTTCCAGCAGATTAACCTAATCTCAAAGTTCAGATCACCCTGTAATCTTAAACAGCAGCGGCCCGCAGCAGTATCCCACCTCACCGCCTGTGTCCTCAGCCCGCCCCCTTTTTCCTCCTCCTTTCCTTCCGTCCTCGCCAAGATGGAACTAGTGAATGAGAGGGGGAAGGGGAGGGACAGGGGGATGGATGAGTGCGAGGAGAGAGAAGGAGGGGGAGGGAAAGAGGGATGGAGGGAGGAAGGCTGGTAATTATTTCCAAAGGTCATTCTGTTAATGACTACCCGCTTGGCTAATGAGATTCAGCAAAGCTCCCTCACCATGTTTCACCCCGCGTATGTTTCACCCGTGTGCCGAGAGATGTGCGAGGAGCACAGGTGTGATTTCAGCCCAGTGACAGTCCACGGGAGGCAGGAGGGGCGGTGGGGTAAATGAAGAAATATAAAGAGAAAGCACTTGAAGCAGGTATGTCTCGGAGATGGCAGCATATCCGTGGGTCTGTGGCAAAAAGTAAACACAACAGAGACTAATTTGAGTCTTTTTATTCATTTAAATGCTTTTTTTCGTTCTGCTTTCTCATTAGTCGACAGGACATGTGATCTCCCTCTCTTAAGCGTCCCCGCCTCGCGCTTGTAAAAATATTTTCCAGCATGTGAGCTATTCTATATGCTTATTTGGTTTCCAAACAGCATGGAGAACATTAGCCTTAAGGAGTTTTCTGTGCTGATCGGCTCTCACTGAATGACTCCTTCTCATGCCGCTCAGAGACTGTATAATTACTCCGGGCTTGAATGCCTTCACTAATTTATCCTCAATGACTTTTACATGTGTTTGCATCCAAGAGCAACAAGGGGAGTCATATCATATCTCCCGTCCTACAGTTGTCCACAGTCATTTCGCGTGGCGTCGTTTAGGGCAACACGGGGTGGAGTCGGGGGGCGGGGTTGCCACGGCAATGGGCACAGTGCCTCAGTGTTCCGTCGTGAAGAGGGAGCGAGAGATCGGCAACATGATGACTTGTTTTTCTCGTCGGATTAGGGCCTGAAGCCGCTTTGACTGACTGAAGTGAATTAACCTTTTGACACGGCTCAAGCTCACAGTGGCGCGGTTTGTTAAAACAAAGGCTTTGATGACCCTTCACGTGCATGATGCGCGTCTTCAAACGCACAAAAAAAACCCGAAGACCCTTCCATTTTTGGGACATCTAATGTGTTGTAGATTTAACTTTATGTTTATGTTAATTGATTGGACACCGTTTAAGGCGCACATCTGTGTATACGTACGAGGAAGTGAAATTACACAGCATGTCTGGGCCTGAAACCAAACTATGACAGCCGTGGGTCTCTCTCTGTGATTAAACCGTGTTAAGTCATACAGCATGTCAGGGGCAGCACAGAGGTCTCGGTCATATTTCAAAATGCAGGAAGGCCCAGAACCGCCCGGACCACTGGAACGGTTCAACATGGACCAAACTGAGTAACGGGGGCAGGAAGAGGAGGGAGATGACCAAGAACCCAGCAGCCACCATGTGAGGGCTCTGCACTGCAAAGATGGGAGAACCTGCCAGACCATCTCAACCACACTCCCATCAGTCAAGCCTTTATGGTCATAAATAGATGGAAGCCATATGACAAGTGCTCAGGGTTTGCCAAATGGCATTCAAAGTCCTCAAAGAGAGGAAAAAGATTATCTGGCCAGATGATACGATCATTGAACTCTTTAGACAGAAGTCCAGCCACAGTATGTGTAGCAAACACTAGTCATTTTAATTCTTTAAGTCTATCTCTACACTGATTGGTAGTTCAGACGCCTGATAAAGAAGAATTTAAAGCTGTTCACTGCTCTGTCCTCTTCAGCGTGGACTTGGACTTGAGGCCGAAGATGGAAAAGTTTTCACAAAGTAAATAAGAAAGAAGAAAGAAAAGTAAACCGGGAGGAGTAGTCGTCTGTTTGCCTTTAAATATACCTGTCACTATATGTGCCGAACTCGCCGCATAGGAGGGGGGGGAAATAAAACCCGTGGCCCCCAAAACAAACCGCCGCCATCTCTGTTTGTGTGTTTGATGTACTTTTTTTTTCTAATAAACGCCTCAAATAGTGGTAGTGGTCTAAAAATAGTCTGTGGTGAGGCTAAAAATAGCTGCCTCGCTGCGGTCCTTGCCGGGAGACGGTTAGAAGAATGGGCTTGGAATCGCTCTCGTGTTCACCCCCACTCACTCCCCCTTTCCTTATGTCTGAAACATAGTGGGTGGGGGTTGTTTTTGAAACGGATGAGTGAGTAAGCGAATTGTCAGGGTGTTCATTCAGCTTCTCTCTCTCTCTGTGTGTCTGAAGATGGACCGTGAAGTGTAGCCCTCGGCGACCACATGCTCAAGACCAACAGTCTGTGACCCATGAACATTTGATTCCTTGTATACAGTAGAAATTCATTTACTAGTCACACACACACACACACAATTCCACAAATAGACAACTTCTTATCTTCTTATTTTTGGGGGGGATTTTTCCTCTTTTATTTTTACAGTGGATTTAACTGTGTTGTAGGTCACAGAGTGTGATAAAAGTTAAAAATCCACGTACCCACTTGTCAAAAAACCTCTTTAAACCTGGGTTTTATTACATTTTTGTATAGATTAGAGCTGCGACAAAAAAATATATATATATATATAAAAAAAAAAAACTTAAAAAATGTTGATCGGTGTTCGTCGAACCTGGAAATGACGACGTTCTCAAATGTCTTGTTTTGTCCACAAACCAAAATGATTCACTTTTGATGATTTCTTTCTTATCCACAGCAAAGAAATAAAGAAAATACTCACATTTAAGAAGCGTAAACTATCGAAAATCTTCTTTTAATCATGAAAAAAGCTTCATCGATTATCCAAATAGTTGAATTAATTGTTTCAGCTCTAGTACAGATATGTTTAGTCAGTATGAATTCATGTGGGGGTTTCTATGACACAAGGCCCCCCGGGTGAACACGCTGATAACTTCTTCGTAAACTTTTTTTTTTTTTTTACAACTTGCGATTCAATATTTTGTTTATTTTGTTTCCTCATTTACAGGTTCACGCTCTCATATTTTGCATTATTGCTATGTTGACACTGGCAGTAGCAAGCATTCCACACAAAGAGAGTAAAGTTCACTGAGTTCACGTTTTATAGGCGCTTACATTTGTTTCTTCCCCTTTTTTTTGACGGATAAAATTTAATATGAAAAAAGAGTCGCGCTTGGATCTCTGTCAGAAGTGTTTTTTTGTTTTGCTTTTTCCCCGAGGTCAGAGTTCCTAAGCGGAAGTTTGACGTACTCGCACAACAACAGAAGCAGGTTTTAAAAATAGACCATTTGAAATGTGCCAATATGCGGTCCCTATAGTGTGGAGTGGTGAAAAAAAAAAAAAGGGCAGGCCACTTCTGAGGCCACGCTGCCAAAAGGCAATGCTTTTCCACTACACAGCCCAAAACAATTCACGCCAGCCATTAAGATGAAATGATGCCTTGTTCTTTGAAACTATTTGTGGAAAATCCAGAATAATGAAGATCTATTTATATAGATGGCATTCCCTGCCCTGCCTAGAGCCTCCCCCCCTCCCTCCCCCCGGCCTCACCCCCATCTCCTGCCATGATTGCTGCTTTGGGCAGGGTGTGGAAACTCAAGGTCACAGTATGGAGGTCAACCGGCTGGTCATTGTTACTGAAGGCCTCCCTCAGGCTCCCTTTTCCTGCTGTGGCACCGCACGATAAGAGACAGTGAGACAAAAGACGATAAGTGACGATCGGTGGAGGGACAAAGAGTAGATAGAAGGTGGCTGGAGGGGGCGGCGACTTGGAGTTTAACCCGTTGCCACCCCGAGGTGACTGGAGTCGTTTAGCTGAAGCGGCACTGTCGCTCCAGAGTCTTTAATAACTTGAAGTAAGTCATCGATTTACTGACGGTGTCGCATACAGTGCTCACCTGTTGTGATTACGGAGCAACAGGAGCGCTGGAGTGTTTCCACTCCGTTCACCGTGGAAAAGGGATTTATTTCCCTTGTCTCATTTTAGATAAACCCGTTAAATCTCGTTCATTTCGCTAGAAACGTGTTACGCAACTGCGAGTGTGGACGCGATGAAAGACGGGTGACAGGGGTGCAGATATAAGTGCCCTTTTTATCCACTTTCACTGAGCTGGCATTGTGTCTGATAATGTCTATCTGGGTAATTATACAGTGCAGTGACTAGACTGAATGACCACTTTGTTCCCGGGGCTGTGATGCTGCTGTAGCAAACAGTGTTGGATTCTGACATGTGCTTAGTGTGTGTCTCGTCCATATGGGAAACACTGCACCATCTGGTATTGTGATGTGTACTGGCTAGCTAACACTGCCTGTCTGTGAGTGGGCTCTCGTCTGCAGCGGGCTCTTTTTTTTTTTCTTTTTTTTTATTAAATGGAGATTTTAGCACATGCACAAGCCACAGTGTCACAGTTTGGAGGCACTGTGTCGCCTCCTCCTCCCTCACTCTAACACTTGCCTCTATTTTTTGCTCTAATTCTCACTCCCATTCAGTCAATCTAGTAATCCCTAAACAGCGCGTACACAGCTAAACAGCGATATGAGCCGCGCGCGGTCACTTTGCCCAGAGTTGATGGCTTCCAGGTGTCCGCCTTTGATTTGAGATTATAGTGCAGCAGGGCACCAGGAGTGAGGGGCTTCAAAGCCACCAAATAACTGAAAAGTCATTGATGCGATGTGTGTGTGTGTGTGTGTGTGTTGTTCACATGGATGCACAGATGAGGACTGGGAGAGACAGACGTGTAATTTGGGGCTTCCATTTCTCAGATTGGTAACCTAGAAAATCAACTATCTCATATCAAACACACACACACACACACACCATGTAGCCATCATCCATGGGCATGCCCCTCGACATGGACCTGGCATGTTCAAACCACGCTTCATGAAACTGTGGCCTTCTTGCCTTTGGTCTGCCATCTGCTTCTAATAAGCTAAGCCAGCCTGATCCCTCTGATGTTCCCTCCACTCTGAAAAGCAGAGAGAAATAAAGAAAGAGTGAGCAAGAGTGGTGGTGGAGGAGGAGGGGAGGGAGGGAGACAAAAAAAAAAGAAAAAGAAAAGAAGAACAAGTAAGAATGAGAGCATATCTCAAACATGTGATTACCCTGCCGCCAGCAAAGGCCACCAGTGTGCTTATTGTACAGTGGGAGCTTAATCCCCAGCACGTCCACTTCATGTCCATTTCCACTTTGTGATTCGTGATGGGAAGGGACAGTGTTTATCCCCCACTGCCTCACCCCCGCTGACATTGAGCCGTATTGCTCCGTACCAATCTACTCTCGTGAAATTGAGTTAGTCAATTGGTCGAAAGCATAGACGGAGCTCCCAGTTGTCTCTGGTGTTCCAAACTTTTTATTTTTTTTCCATGAAATGATCAGGATCTAAATCTTAGCTTTGCCACATGCAGACTATTTAAAGAGAATGCTCTCAAGAAAGGGGATTTAATTAGTGTGGCCCCTAGCTTTAAATGTCATTTTAATTGTAATTGACTTTTTAGGTCCTCTAAACCAGCGATTGAAAAGTCTCTCATGCATACTCTGTGAGTGCACCCTGTGGTCTCGCGAGGAAAAAGCGCTCCTGGAATCAGGTCTGTAGAATCCTGTGAGCAGTATCCCATTGTGTCAAAAAAAAAAAAAAACTCACTGTGACAAACCGGAGCTAGTTATTTATTTATTTATTTATTTTTAACAGCATAGCAAACATGATTAGACCTAAGTAGCACAGTTATTAATACTGTTATATTGTGTTTGTCTCTCTCGGGTGATGCTACTACAACCATAAATCGCTGTGTTTATTGGGGCCTCTTTGTCTTTATAACGTGTGTTTTCTGAAGGCCACACACTGATGGCAAAGACATAAAGGTCCATTATAAACAGTCTGTTTTTGTAAAGGTTTTTTTTTTTTTTTCAGCCATTGGGCCGAGGACACTGAGAAACATTCACTGGTCTGGCTGTCGCCAATCGCCATAAACACAATATTGAATGTGTCATACCCTTCAGCCACTGCCAACATAACTGCAGAGAGAGGGGTGGGGGGGGGTGGGGGCGGTCAGCGACGAGGCTTGCTCCAAACACAACTCACCACAGCACCGACCCCGTCGCAGATAAAGACGCATGCGCGCGTCCGTCCGTCGAAGCCGGCGACGTCGCGACGCCCCGCGCCTCGCCTCGCCTCGCCTCGCCGTCGTCGAGCAGTGTGGTACAAAAAATTGGGGAAGCGTCAGGAAGTCGTGAGACGGGAGACAGACTGCACAACAGACTGAGAGGCAGAGATGGGGGGCAGAAAGACAGATAGAGGGATAGAGAGGGTGAGCAGGGTGGCAGAATGCCGAGCAGACGGATCCTGGTATGGCAGGAGTTCTGTGCAAGCGTCAGCTGTCCCTCGCAGACCCCCTGGGGCCGCTCAGAACTCACACCCAAATACCCTCCTCGCAGTTCTCTCTCAAGAGCAATGTGTAAAGAATCACCCCCTAAAAATGATGAAATTCGACTTAAAATCCAGGGTTTTGGTTTTTTTTGAATGACATGGCCGCTGTGATCGTCTCAAACTACCTCACTGTACTGCAGCCAGCTGAGGGGGGGGATACAGAAGTGAAGGGTACCGATGAGACGGGGCGTCTGAGTATGTAGGACGCGGTGTCTGTGCTGCGCCTGCGTCACTTAGGCCCTGTGACAAGTCGAGTCATGAGGGAGCATCATGAAGAAGGAGTTTAATTAGGAGCAAGCCTCCAAAGGGGCCACAGAGAGAGACACACAGAGCCGAGCAAGCAGTCACATCTTTTTGCAGCTTTTCGTGTCGTCATCCCTTTTTTTTTTTTTTCCTCCGCTCATATTTACTGTACTTTGATGTCGCTTACTGTGGAAGTTTGTAGCTTTACAGGTTCTTTGTGTTAATGTGAGTGTTTCCCCAAACGTGATTGGAAATTAATTTAAAGGCAAAAAGAATTATGCTCAAAATAAAAAAAAAAATAAAGTCTATCAGGCAGCAGATCCTAGTTTCTTGTAATAATTTATTAATTTGAACATAAAAAACACAATTTTTGTACAATAATCGTGGCACAAATGAACAGCTCATGAATATTTCTGTTCAAATCTCGTCCTGTTCTGTTCACATATTCCCCAAAGACTATTTTCATACCTGCTCTTCAAACCTGTGTCTCTCAGCATTGGATTAGCAGCTCTTTTTTTTTTGAATGCTAATTATTCTCCGTCTTGTTGAAATATGCATCGTTAATGTGTCTTATACACTAACAGCGATGGTGTCGCGGAAGCCTTATTTGGAGCAGCGGCTGATGAACAAATGCAGAGTGCTGATAAAGTGATGGGTTATTAGAAGCGTGGAAGAAGACTGGAAGAGCGAGCGGGGCCCTTCTATGGCTCTGTGTGCGCACCAGCGACTCCGATTGGATGTTAAGTTTGTGTGTCAGGCTTTGGCAACAGGTGTGATGACTCAAAACAGGTGGACATAACTGGGATAAGTGGCATAGTGCCCTTGTACCGCACCCTCAATGTGCTGAGCCCTGGTGGAAAGCTAAGCCCATGGACCACATGCTTCCAAGTCATATAACACTCCATCGACACCTTATGCAACTGTTGCCCAATCCCCCCCCCTGCAAGACCACCAGCTCTGCAGCTCCATATGGGTGTCACCTTTATCCCGGGGCCCTCGCTCGCCTCTTCCTAGAATGGAAGTGAACCTCTCTCGCACCCTGAGCCGCCGGCGGTAGGCGGTGGGAATGAGCGCGAGTGGGACGGAAGAGTTTTGTTTTGCTCGCATGCATCCTCATGTGAACAGACGAGAGAAAAAAAAGGGGGGGGCAGCGGTTCAGCTCTTGTCAGTTCGATAAGATCCATCGCCAAGACCAGAAACTGCACAAAAGAAATACCAGAACATCTCACATCTTACGCCTTCGCCAAAATAAAAAAAAAATAAGAAAAAGACATGATGCCAAACCTCTGCTCCCTCTTTGTTCTTTTGACTCATCCAGCTCAGAAACAGCCTGAGAGGGGCCTGATTTACCGTAGGCCTTGCTGGGAGTCAGATCTCCTGCATCGCCTTTGGTTGATTCGTTTGGTTTGTGATTTCCTGAAGACTTGTCAAAAAAAGATGTGAGAGACGCTTTCAATTTCACAATTCCACATTTCCACTCTGGGGGCCGAGTGAGGATTTCAGAGAAAGTAGAGGAGAGCCAGCGAAATGTTGACACGCTTACAGTAGCTGCTTCACCACAAAGATGCCTCAAGGAATCAAACACTTCTCACACACACACACACACACACAAAAGGAGCCCTCCAAGTTCACTAAAACCACACTGAAAACGGGCCTTTGTTGTGCTGACATGAGAGATGACTGGATAGTTGTTTGTTTTCGAAGCAAGCAGATCACTCCCTGTCACTCGTGATGGAGAAGCTCGCACTCGTATCTCCTCCGTGAGTGAGTGAGTGAGTGAGTGCTGACGGAGACAAACAAATGAGAGGAAGAAGTTCACCGAGATGAACTTATCTTAGCGTCGATCTTCCTCCTTCCTCCAGCACAGTCTCTCAGTTTTCTCCTCCTTCTTCTTCTTCTTCTTTCGTGACGCTAACACCCACTCCCACACACCCACACATGCACACACACAAACACGGACTCATTCCCCTCGTTCCCTTCCCATACACACACATGACAACCTATACAGAGAGAGAGGGAGGGAGAGAGAGGGAGAGGCGCACACACACTTGATCAGCATCAAATACAGGGTGTGCTAAAGTAAATTTAATTACGTCTGTCTGATATGAAGCTTCAGATGAAAGTCGGAGAGCGCAGTGTGAAGCGACGACTGCACAGACAGGAGCAGGCCCGTGATATTCCTCCTGTAGACTAATCTCCCTTTATTAAAGCCAAGGAGGGGGAGGAGGAGGAGGAGGAGGGGAGTGTGAGTGTGTGTGTAGTGGGGAGGAGGAGGAGGAGTGTGTTGAGGTCTTTTTGATGAGATCTCTAACTGTCAGCTACTGTACTTTTCCTCTCCCCGTGCTTTTGTCTCCCACTTTGCGAGAGGCAAACGAACGCGTGAGCGCGCGCCCCGAGCAACCGCGGCCGCGTGCACGTCAGACACAGTAATGTGCTGTGAAACTTATCCCCGTTGTTAGGGTTGTCAACAATATCTAAAAAAAGGACTCTCTCTCTCTCTTGCACTCTCTTTGTCTGTCTCTCTCTCTCTCTTGGTGCTTCTTTCTGCCTGTCTGCTGTTTCCCCGGCCGCTCTAATGGAGGCAGGTGGCCATCAGGTGGCCAAAACAGAAACTACCACACTTAATAATAGCACACATACAGTATTCCACAGTCGTGAACCCCTGTGGCTCTCTGCTGTATTTTAATTTATTTTTTTACTTTATGATCATTCGATAATTACGGTTATAAAAAAGAAATGTGTTTTACTATTATGACTCTCTTTCTTTCCGTCCCCTCCGTGTCATTATGAGGTTTCAAGGTCCCATGATTTGTCATTTGGTCATGCGTGTTATCATCCGTCACGTCTTGTTATTGGATTCGGTTTAATCCTTTGTGCCGTCCTGAGCGGCAGCGCTGCGTGTTTCACTTGTTCACAAAGAAGCCAGTGTGTCCTCGTGTTGTTGGAGGTTAAAAGGAAGCCTGCCAATTTTTCTTCTTCTTAGAAATTCACCCAGTTTCTGCAGGAGGAGGAGGAAAAAAAAAAAAATCAGAGAAAAGCACTGGAAATCTTTTTTTTAAAAATAGTCCAAAGTATTTTTAATTTTCAGGAAATGTTTTTCCAAACTTCCTCTAATTGGACGTGTCTTTTTGGTTCATTGTTACAAACCTCTGTTTCACATCTGTGCTGTGCCACTGCTCTGTTTACAGACGTTGAGAAAGAAGGGCCTAAATGGCTGCGACAGCCCAGACCCCGACGCGGACGACTCGGTCGGCCATAGCCCCGAGTCCGAGGACAAGTACAGGAAAATAAACGAGGACATTGACCTGATGATCAGCAGACAGAGACTGTGTGTAAGTACATCCCATTGAGCCTTCCTCTCACCTTTCTTTCCTCTCTTTCCCTCCCCCCTGTGCTTTCTGTTGCTTCGTCCACGTGTCCTTGTTTTCGTCACGTGTGTCTCCCCCCGTCCCTTCGCCCGTGTCCGTCTCTGCGGTTGTGGTGGGACCTGGCAGGCATTGAGCAAGAAGGAGAACAAAGGTGGCGAGAGCCCGGAGCTCGAGTCGGCTCTCATCCTCACGCCACGCACTGAGGAGAAATACAAACAGATTAACGAAGAGTTTGATCACATGATCAAAACTCATAAGATACCTGTAAGTACTGGGCTGACACGGCACGCATTCCGCAGCAGGCTAACCAAAACGCTGACTGGCAAGTTCCCGTCGAGCTAACCCGTCTAACCACCATTGTTTGCCTGGAGACTAAATACTGGGGCCGAGAGTGAGATCACGCCGTGTACTTACAGAGACGGAATCTTTGATTTCCCTCGATCACAGCTTGACGAGCCGTCCTCTAATTTGACGCCGCTGTGGCCGCAACAAGCAGACACTGTTGCTATAGTAATTGCAGACTTTCTCTCATGACAAATTTTAACCTCGCCGGGTTCCCCACCTTGAACCCGTTACCCACAATGCCTTGCCTTGCTCCCAGGGGAGGTGCGGTCTGCATGTGCTTGTTCCCTCTCCCCGCTCTGAAACACAGCAATCACTCACCCGCGACAACAAGGACAGACAGTGTGGCAGTGAGACATCAGCAGACATGTACAAACTCTCTCTCGCTTCCATTATCGCACCTTTTTTTGTCAAATCAATTTGCATTTTAAAGACACATTTGTTCCTGGGTTTAAACATGACAAGACACAACAGCACAAAGTCAAGGCAAACATGTTCCTGCCCTTCATCCACAGAGCACCGTGTTGGAATGGTTAGTGCTCTTCCCTCACAAAGGAAGAGCTAATTCCACAGTAGAAGAACAGTAGTAGCGTCTGAGCCACGTGGAGCGTTGGGGAGGAGATGTGGTTTAGAAGCGAGGCAGGGGTATGGCGAGCTGGGGTGGGTTTGGGATCAGAGCTGAGTGGGGACGGGGGGAGGGGGTGGAGGGGGTGGGGACTCTGCACACAACAAGTGGCAGTTCGCTGTGTGGTCAGGGTGGCTGCCAAGCACTGGGCCTCTGGATTGCAGGGGACTGTTGAGGGGACTGTGGGGAGAGAGGCAGCGGGAGGAAGATGAGTGAAACAGGAAGGATGGCACCAGTTAAAGGACAGCTTACAGATGGGGAGTGGGGGGGGAGGGGAGGGGGGCCCCCTCCAAACCCAGAAATTGGGTGTGTCCGGGCCTAAACGTGCCGTGCACTCAGAGATAAAAGCAAGAATAAAAACACGGCAGGGAAAAATCCTGAGGTATGAAAACTCCCCAACAAGGAATCCGAGATGGAAGGAATTACTCAAAGAGACCCAGAGGCTGCACCTCACTGGTTATAAAACAAAGCATCCTTAGCTTTCGGCTAAACCACCACTGTGTAAAACTGAGCCCCGGCAATGAAATACGCTCAAAGTTACCGTCGTCGTACGTTAACATAATATTTGGCGACAAAAGAACACTGGGGGAGGGACAAAGTAGCGTTGAGGCCCATATTCCACGTGACCCAGCACTGATGCGCTCGCTCCGTGGCTCTGAGAACACATGGCAGTAATTTAGGGCCCTATTTTGTACTTCCTAAAGCTAACATGCAGGATCAACCACTTCCAGGGCACTCCCAAGGTTAAGTCCTTCTTGCCAAGTGACACAATAAACATGACAAACGAGACGCTCGGGGGGCCGGCGAGTTACCCTGGGCTCACGCTCACGATGAGACTACTGTCCTATCCAAGAGCGCCTCTTAAAAACACTCTGCATTAGCTTCACCGGGACAGAAAAATAAATTATTCCTTATTGCGTCCATGCAGTCTTGGCGCTAACTTTTTCTGCAAGTAATCCTGCAGACTTTTTAGCGAGGCGAAGACAGACTGAATTATCTTTAGCACTTTAGGACGGTGGGATGCCATTGGCTTTGTTCCCAGTAAACCATAGCCCTTTTTTTATTTTTATTATTTCTCTAATGTAATAAACCAGGACTGTATTGCAGGGAATAAAAATGCAGCGATACTTCCTCACGTCAACCTTTTTTTGCCTTCACAATAAATGTCACGATGGAGTCCTTAGCCCCAGAGTAACCTATATACAGACAGTAAGTTCCATGGAGTTGTAATGACAGAGTATTTCCACTGTATCATTACCTCTTGGGTGTAATTTAAAGACTCATGAGTGGCCCTTTTTTTTGTTTTTAACCTGCTTACCCTTTTGTTTTTGTGCACTGCTCCCTGTCACCACCCATATAGTCTTGTATATGCATGGTTGTCTATTGTTAGCCGTCCATTTGTCCTGAAATCTGTCTTTTCCTTTTGTGTACGGCCGCTTCGCAAGTGCTCGCTGTGGATGTTTCAAAGCGTCTTAAACATCCTGGAGTGTTTCAGAATCCTCGCTCGCTTCTGGCGTTCCACTCGTTGGAGCCGCCGACATCTTTCAAAGTCGTAATCAAAGTCGCACTTTTGTCCCTCTCTCTGTCCGTCCGTCTCTCTCAGCAGGCCGTCCCCCCATCAAACTACGACATGCCCGTGTCCATTCCTGTTAGCAACCAGAACAATCTCATCTACAGCCATCCCGGAGGTTCCCTAGGCAACCACAACCTGTTGCCACTGGCGCACCACGGCCTACAGAGAAACAGCATGTCTCCTGGAGTTACACACAGACCTCCCAGTGCAGGTAACTTGCATCCACACACCCATGTACATGCTCTTGTCCCATAGACACGCGTAAAACGTGTCAGTGATTCGAGTGATTTTCTTCAATTTTAAACGGCTCGTTAAAGCAAATATCTCAAATATGAAACGTGACGGCACCTTTCAAGCATTCAAGCATGTAGACGTGGTCAAACCCGAGCATCAGAGTGTGGAAGAAGGGTGATTTATGTGGCTTAGTATGTGGCACGGTTGTTGGCGCCAGGTGGTTTGAGGATTTTCAGAAACTGCTGACCTCCGACAATTTTCACTCACAACCAGCGAACGCCCCAAAAAGAAAAAAAAAAATATCCAGTGATTGACAGATTCCAGAGATCAGTAACGTGCAGGAGTAACGCTAACTAGCACTCGTGTACTGAAGACCATCAAACCCGAGAGCAGATGAGCTATAGCAGCGGACGACCACACGGGGGTGCCACTCCTGCCACTTTTTCAGGTGTCGTGTGTACCTAATAAAGTGGCCAGTGTGCGTCCGCTCACATATTGCTTGCTCAGAGTTTTGTTTCAACGATTTAGCACCACAGTAAACATTCTCAGTTTGATTTAATGTGAGTTTTCTGCACACTGCGATGCCCGGCCCCCGCGTAGACGCGTCCAGTCAGCTGGTGACATCAGTAAATCAGGCCTGTTGGCTTGTTATTGTTGTCTAAAGTCCTTTTTCTGTCCCTCTGGTCTGAAGGCTGCTGCCCACACGCGCACCCTGTCATTACAACTGGATGCTCTGAAGCGCCAGCGTAAACTAAATATGAGTTTTGGCACTCGCAGCGTCCACACCAAACCACACGTGTCCCGGACCCTCCCACTCCTCCACCTCACACGGCTTAAAAATAATAATGTGCCATTTTTCTTGGACGGCGGGCATAATGAATCCAGCTCGCAGTGTCCAGTGGCTCAGCGTGTTGAGGTTTCCAGTGGGAAAGTGTAATACTTCTGGTATCAGTGATAGAATTCGTGTTCGTTTCTTGAAAGGCGAGCGAGACCTGAGACAGGAGTTTACCGTGGATGTTCCGTGGGTGTCTGCGCTCTAACGGTTTCTCCCTCTTTTGCTCCACTCTCGCTTTCATCTTTCAGGTGGCCTCATGGGTGCTGACCTCACCACTGGCGCAGGCACCAGTGCTGGTAAGAATGGCCTCCTCACACACACACACACACACACACATATGGCACCCACTCACCCACTCGAGGCCATAAATTGCATGACTAATAGCAACCCAAACCCAAATGGAGATTCTGTCCATGGTGTGTTGATGTTAGCGGTCGTGCAGTTCATCTGGGAATGTTTGCACAGCGCTCGCCTTGTGAAACATCCTGTCTGCGTTCGGCTATAAAACGCTAGAACAAGTGTGGGGAAACAAATAAAAAGTGCACGATGTGCTCGGGCGGCAGATTGACTGACAGGTAATCAGCGGACTTTTTGGTTTCGGCTTCTCTTTGCCACCGAGCAGCTTACTTTCCCTTTTTTTTGCATTTTGATTTTTGAGTGTAAATTAAAAACGTCAACACCCGCGGCGCCTAATTGGAGCGAGACAAACTCGCCAAACAATAACCGCGTGTGTGTGTGCGTGCGATATTGATCCCGCGGAGCGGAGAACAACCCGCGTCTGAGAACTCTTATGTGTTAGCTTCTGTGTGTCAGTGGATCTGTCCCCGGGGACATGTCAGGACCGAGTTTATGGCACATTTGAAATGGTTAAATTTTACAGCCTTGGCAGAGCAGAGTGTGAAATGGAGAGAATGGGGAGGGTAGGGGGTCAACGGGGCACAGCTGGGCAGCCCTGTCTGGCCCCTAGGGCACCGTCACAAGGGGGTCACTGCTTGGGTTTCTCTGTCTGGTCACTCGCACTCGCGCAGACGCACACGCACACACGCGCACAACGGGGCCACTTGTTGCGGCGTGTGTTCCGTCCGCGGCATGCTGCGGAGTCCGAGATTCAAACGTGGCCTTTGTGTCGCCCGTGCCCGAGTGGAACAGAGGCGCACTGTGAGAGCCGCGCGTCGCTGAGCAGCGGCGCTAAACACGACACTGAGGGAAACAGAGAGAGAGAGGGAGTCGTGTCAGAACTAAAAGATTCCATTGAAAGCGCTCTTAAATCTCATCTGTGTGTGTGTGTGTGTGTTGAAGGAGTAGTGATGAATATCCACTGATGGCTGAAGCATGTGTGCAGAGGAGAAACAGTGGTTGAACACAGATGGAAGTGTTCTGTGGACTTGGTCAGCCATTTTAATGATGTTCCTCCACGAGTGAGTCAGTGTGAGGTGGCCCAGCCACTGCGGCACCGCCAGCCACCGCTCCTCGCCGTGTGTTTTGATAAGCTCGTTGTACAACAGCTGTCTGGCCTGTGGACGCAGACGTAGGGTCGCGTGTTGTTCAACGTGTGTCTGAGTGCGCTGCAACACCTCCTTTTGTCGCGTACGTCTCGTAGTTTCATTTCTCGCCATATATGAGGAGAGAAAATGACAGCTTTCGGTGAGATTAGCATCACAAAGTTCTCGTTATCGTTTGCGTTTAGTGTGAATTTACTTTACATGTTCCATCCTCAGATCCTTTGAGTTGTTTTAATCTTCTTTAATATCATTTTCCCATTCCTCGTTATGAAGCTGCAATTAGTTCCAATTTCTGGGGGAGAAAAGAAACAATACAAAGTCTGTTTTGTTGTCGGTTGCCGAGCAACAGCGTCTTCATAAACCTCTATTTGCCCGCGCGGTTTAGAGACGGAACTTTGTAGCGATACGCTGTCGTATACGTTGAGTTAACGCAAATTAAATATAACATTAGATCGAGGTGTGTACTCGTGCGTGCGCGTTAACCCGCATTAATCCGTCAAGTCGTTTGCCAGTGAGGAGCGAGAGAGAGAGAACGTGAGTGAAGGAGACAGACAGAGAGCTGATGAAGCGAGCTCCAAACCAAGTACCCCCAGCATGTGAAAACCTCCCACCTCCATTTGTACAATTATGTAGCTGTCATCTATGCTGCGCTCAGCACTCCAAAAGCACCGAGTGGATTTAACAAGAAGCCCCGGTTCGCCTCTCACCTTGATCACACTCCAATTACTCCCTCAGATAAATTACGCGCGCGAGCCGCGTCTTTGAGACGCGAGCCGGTCAAATCGCGGCGCACGCGCGGAAACAAGAAAAGACAGAAGGAGAAGAAATAATAACTGACAACTGACAAAGTCAGGGCTCATCGGTCTGTTTGAGTCTTGGCAGCGCCCCAGATGTACAAGCTGTAAGTGTGAACAGGCCTGTGACACCTTTCGTTCAGTTGGAGAATTTGGGGTTGAATGCACAAACCGCAACGGAAGCGCGCGCGTGTGTGTGTGTGTGGGGGAATAGGATGGAGTGTGCCTGTTAGACCACAACAGGACATTAGAAATATTTTCAGTAACAGTGAAATGTATTCACATTTAACCACACCTCTTCTTTGTGTGTGTGTGTGTGTGTGTGTGTAAGACAGCGAGTCAGTTTGCAGTGCACCCTCCAGCTATGACCTCAGGTGTCCCTTTAACACCTCTGAAATCACACAAAGCAAGTTTATCAGAACCTCAGATCAGGTGTTGCTGATCTGTGCGCGGGTTAGTGGCCGAGCACGCTCCTGCCCAGGCTGTTTAATTTTGGTACTTCCTCTACGTGGGCTCACACCAAGCCATGTGTCACCGTTTGACTCGAGGGGCGCAAACCAAGATGCATCAGCGCGCAGTTCACCGTCCTTAAATTGGCCCTTTCCTCGTTCCCTTCATTATCTCGCACATGTACTGCTCTGAAGTGCTTAAGCACTATAGCCAGTGCCACTCATGATCACCGGACTCACACAGCACACAGATGTCTGATGAAACGCCTCCGAGATGAAGTCCGTGTCATCTTGACCAAAGTGTGTATTAGCGCCGTCTCTCTCTCTCTTTTGATTCATTTGTACAGAAACACCGATGCACTTCCTGCTGAGTTTATTTACCAAAGTGTGTGCGCGCGTGTGTGTGTGTGTCATCACGTGTGTGTGTGTGTGTGTGTGTGTGTGTGCGTGTGCTTGTCTCATTCATCTGGCTCCACATGCACCCACTCAATCTCACAAAGTGCCAGCCACGGGAATAAGAGAGCGGGAAAACTGAAGAGGCAGCTGCCTCTTTGCCAGCGCGAGATTGACACTCGAACTGAGAGGGTCCAATACAGAACACGCACGTGCACCCATACGCATGTGTCGCTCACACGTATGAGCTGTCGTGTACTCTTATAAAAAGGGGGAATAGGCACCGTGAAACTGTACAATAACGCACACAATGCGGGGCTGTCAGCTGACACACACACACACGCGCAGTCCGACTCGTTTTCTCTCGCCGCCGCCGCTAGTGGTCGTTTGCTCTTCAGAGTTGTTGAAATTGAGCTTTTTCAGACTTTTCATTTCCAAACAACAAAAAGAAAAAAAAAACCTCGCTCTCAAATTAAACAAAGATCAGCGAGGGGAAATTGCCCAGGAAGACATCTGCGACTCATTTTCCCCCCCTCCGGAGTATATGATTAGGAAATTCATTTATGTCTAACGTATAATTCCTGCCTGTCTTTCAAGTGGGAACGTCCACACAGCGGCCCTGTGTTCTGTCCCGCGAGGAGAAGGAAGGAGAAGTCAGGGGGAAAAAACAGCCTGTGGGATTAGGGTTAGAAACAAAGACGTTGTTGCTCGCAAGAATGCTCCGCTCTCTGTGTTTTTTAATGACGTTGCTAGGATTTTTGCCCCACCGGTTTTTTTGAGGGGAGTGAATGGGTGCTGCACTTGGGCCCTCTGTACTTAGGGAATGCAGATCTGGTGGCAGTCCCAAAGGCAGGGTCTTTGTCTGGAAGAACCACATGTGTTTAACTGTGATGGCCAAATGATGGGTCCCATCCCTCGCTGTGGTCCCGCGACCCGTAATTAGATGTTTTTACACAAATCCCTGGCTGTTGCAGGGCACATGTAGCCTTATCCGTCTCCGTGCTCTCGTCGGTGTGATCGTCATCGTCACTAAATAAAATTGAGTATTTCTATGAAGTCGTCGTCTTACTGGTGCGCTCACAGACCTTGTGAAGTTCACCACAGGAAGTCGTAGTGACACAGAAACCCTGAAAAACCCCCGAAAAATGAGCACAAGGTGAAAATGGACTCCTGTCGTTCTTAATTAGGCTGCACCGTCATGGACAGCGGGACTTCTAGGGTTCATTAAACTTCACGAAACAGGTTTTAAAACACGTGGTTCAAAAATATAATTACAAGAATATCGGCGGGCCTAATGTTTTGCTCCCCCGCCCCGTCCTTACTCCGCCTTTTTTTTTTTTTCGTATAGGAAACGGATATGGAAACCACCGCAACTCGCCTGGTCTGCTGGTCTCTCCGGGTGGCATGAACAAGAACATGCAGCCAAAGTCTCCCCCACCGATGAACCTCGGCATGAACAACCGCAAGCCCGACCTACGCGTGCTCATCCCTCCTGGCGCCAAGAACAACATGCCCTCCATTGTGAGTAATCCCCTTTTTTATTCCTCTTTTTTGTCTCATCATCATCATCATCCCTGACCCCTCATGACCTCTTTGTTGCTTTCGTATCAGACTGGTACACACTTTTCTCCGCCCCGGTGTGTTCAGTTAGTCGTGACATTAGTTCCATGTGTCCTCGATTCCTCACTTACGTCTGTATTCTTCATTCATTTGCATTTGTCATCCCCTCCGCTTTTCAATGCCATCAGTCCGAGGATGTCGATCTGCTGCTGGTGAGTCGGATTAATAATTAGATAAGTAGATCTGAGCAGAAACGCGTAGCAACACATACTGTACCTGGTAGAAGTGAAAGCAACCTCTCCATTTGTGCTCCATTTATTTTTGCTGTAATTAATGTCTTTATTACAGCAAGATACAGGTTTTTAAAGAACAGTATCTTTAACCTTTATTGTTGCTGACTGCGCTGAAGATGAGGCCTCACGTGGCATCTTCTGAGGGCCCATAGTGCCATCCAGTGGCGTGTCAGCGTAAAAGCAGCCTGGCCTCTTTCTTCCCTCAGCCCCTGCCTCCCCTCTCTCTCCCTCTCTCTCTCCTCCCTTCACTCCCTTCATCCTCACACCTGCGTATGGACTTTTTTATCGATCGCGACATTTAAGAAAAAGACAAAAAAGATAAAAGAAAAGGAAACAAAGAGTCGTTCTGAATCCCTGATATTCTGCCAAAACCATCCCCTCTGCCACAGTCAAGTGCTTCTCCTTTGCCATCGCGAGCCCGCGTTGCTGTGGAGACTGACGGCGTTACTATAGCGACAGTGGGCCCTTTCGGAAAGGCTGGTAAATGATAGGGTTGGCAGGGTTCAGCCGCGCCGCACGTTAAGTAATTAATTTGCTCAGAAGTTGGCGTTCGCGTTCATTTTCTCAGCATCTGTTGAAATGACAAGAGAGAAGAAAAGAAAAGAGAAAAAGGGACAGAAACTTTTTGTTTGTTTGTTGTTGTTGTTTTTGTCTGTCTCGTATCTCTCTGCGTGTCCTCATCTCTGTGTCTTACCTTCTTCTTCTTCTTCTCCTCCTCCTTCTTCTTCTGTCACAGAACCAGAGAATAAACAACTCGCAGTCGGCACAGTCACTCGCCACCCCAGTGGTATCAGTAGCAACTCCCACTCTGCCAGGACAAGGCATGGGCGGTTACCCATCTGCCATCTCTACATCTTATGGTACCGGTACGTACTACAAAGTCCTGCACGCGTTTCAAACGCAAGTCCATTCAGTATGAGCTGCTCTTGAAGTTTGGTGTCATGCAAAAGTCCAACAGCAGAGGGTGCTATTGTCTCACCCAACATCTTTGCACAAGCCCATAATCTACATCCTGTCGTCTCTTTCCTTCTCAGAGTATTCCCTGAATAGTGCAGATCTGTCCTCCCTGTCTGGCTACAACAGTGGCAGCTCCCTTCACCTGGGCTCCATGAGTGGCTGGCAACAGCAACACCTTCAGAACATGCAGCATTCAGCCCTCGGCCAGCTCGGGTGAGTGTCCGGGCGTTTGTGGTCTCACTGTATTTATTTATTTCCAGTATAAAAAAATGACAACTAAAAAAAATCACCACTAGGGGGAACTGTTTTTGAATGGACGCCTATGGGACAATGAGCTGTACCTCACCTCACTTGATTTATAACGTCGCTATTTACACATTTAACAGTCTAAATCGCTAGTTTCGGATCTTAGCATATAAAAAAATGGCATAATAACCTATAAACGACAATAACTCCTAATTTTTCCCCTTGTTTTACAAACCATATCACAGTATGAACAACCGGACATTTTCTTGAGAATATTAGCCTTAATTTACCATTTAAATGCATGCAGCACAACTCACAGATCACAGTGGATCTATAAAGGCACAGAACAGTTAGTCACAGGTATCTGGAAGTGAAAAATAAAGTAGTTCACGTTACGATTAAATTCTAATTGTAATGTGAAATTTTCACAAATACACAAATTCATCCTGCGGGCCCGATTGGATCCTCTGGTGGGCTGGTTCTGGCCCACGGGCTGTATGTTTGACACTCCTGATGTAGAGTGTTTTGAACGTGTGCGCTTGCGTGTACAGTACTGTGGCGTTTGTGTACGTGACACCCTGCATCTCTGTAACCCTCTCGCCTTCTGCTCTCCCTCCCACAGAAATTGCTCTAGCTCTCACTTGTGTCAGGGTTCAAATCTCTCGCTGCCCTCTGCTCAGAGCCTGCACATCAAGTCCGAACCTGTTTCTCCTCCTAGAGATCGCACCAGCAGCACGTCGGGGGGCTACGGCGGCGGCGTGCCGCCTCCCCAGAACGCCTCGTCCCGCCAGGACTCGGGGCGCTCTCCCGTCGACAGCCTGAGCAGCTGTAGCAGCTCCCACGAGGGCAGCGACCGCGACGAGCACAGGAACGAGTTCCACTCGCCTCTGGGACTGTCCCGGCCCGCGCTTGACGAACGCGAGAGCCCGTCCATCAAGCGGGTGCGCCTGTCAGAAGGATGGGCAACATGATAGCACTGTCTTCTCCCCCCTCCTCCCCCCCCACGGTGCCCCAACAACGCATTGTCACAGTGCCCCAAAGTCACTCACTCACTGCCCGACCCCACGGCCTCGCTCCTTCTATCTCTTCAACGCTGAAGGAAAGAAAAGGGAACGCCCCTTTTTATGAATCTGTTTGTAATTCTTTTGATTTTTCATTTTCCTTTTTTTTCCGAGTGCGTGTGAGTGTGCGTGCGTGTGCTATACATATTGACATTATATAATGCAGTGGGGGTGTTGTAATGGGAGGGCGGCGTTGATCGGGGATCGAGGGCGTTTTGTTTGGGGAACTATGCATACATCGTGATCGTGTGGATTTAAAAAAGAAAAAGGAAAAAAAGAGAGTCACGTATGCATATATCTTTTACACGTGTGTGTGTGTGTGTGTGTACATATATGCATATCAACAAATAAGCAGCGGAATAAAAAATAGTCAGGTACTCTGTTTCAGAAAACATACTTAACAATGTTGCCTCAGCGATATATCAGTGACGAAAACAGGAGAAAAAACACGGAAAAAAAAGTTTGTTTGTTTTTTTTTTTTTTGCATAAACATGAGTGTGTGAGTGTGTCCAGTGGATAAACAAAAAAAAAAAACATCTTAGCACTTGAGTTGGACAAAAACAATACACGTGTACAGTGTCGGTTTCATTGCTATATTACCCTCTCTCTCTCTCTCTCGCTCTCGCTCTGCGGTTCTCCCTTGCAAAAAAAAAAACAAATGTGTGTTAACATTTAGATGATGTCATGTTGCAGGTTCAACGTATTTATGTAAATATAAAGGGTCAAGGGGAAGGGCAGGGGTCAAGTCGCCGGCCATTTACAAGGTTTATTTACTCACTCAATGGGAAAAAGCTTTTATGCAACATTTGAAGGATTGTACAGGTAAACAGACGCGCGTGCGCACGTGTGTGTGTGTGTGTGTGGGAACCTTTGGGCCAAAAGGACCACCATTTTGATCTAAGAGCTACATTAGTGTAATCAAGGAAACTCTCCAGCTAGTGTTAACTATTCAGTATTATTATTATTATTAAAGTAAAAAAAGAAAAAGAAAAAAAACAAAAAGAAAAAAAAAAGGAATAAAAAACAATTGTACGATACACTTGCTTATATTTTCATATGAAAGGAATACAATGCAAAGCATTTTTGTGGCTTTTTGTAGTTTCTATAAGCCAGAATGTGTTTTTTGATAGCTTTGCTAATAAGAGACGGATAAGTTTCGCCCCCCCCCCAACTCGGATGGGGGGGACGGGGGAGACAGGGGAGGTGATGTCAGGGCGCGCCGACGAGCAGCCCAAAGCCATGAAAAACAGACTGAGATTTGACGCTTTGCTGAACTGTTTTATCTTTGTAGAGGTTTGTTTTTAAACGTGTATTTCTAATTATATATATAATAATGGTAATATTAAGAATCTTTTAAAAACAAAAAAATCTGTGAAATTAACATGCTTGTGTATAGCTTTCTAATATATAAATATATATAATAATGATTTTTTTCGTTTGTTTGTTTTTCTCTTGTTGGTTTCTTAGTGGAGTTTCGATGTGCGGTTGCACACGTCGTCTGTTTTTTTTTTGTTTGTTTGTTTTTAATTTTAAGCCCCGAACAGTGCTTGTTTGGGGGCGAGGGAAGAGGTTGTATTTTAGTCTGACCGTAAAAACCAGCCGGAGCTCATTGCCACAGTTTGTGTGATGGAGGCGAGGGAGGTGTGTGTGTGTGTGTGTGGGGTGTGGGTGTGGGTGGGGGTGGGGGGCCTGATTGCTGAGAAACAACCTGTTAGTGGGAAGAAAATGTCACAAGACTGGAACTGCAGGACGACAAGAGAAAACAATAGACACTGACACACGATGCACCCGCGGCTGATGAGGAGATATGACTGAGCCTTCAGTTTAAATCATCACATATTAACTCATTCACTGTAATCCAGCCACACCATTTCTCTTTTCTTTCTTTTGAATCGTTTCTCATGGAATGTCATTTTCCCTGTGACTCCTCATGTTCCCACGTTCAGCTTCAGACACACACACACACACACACACACACACACAGGACAAATTGATCATGCTGGTATGGGAGAAGCACAATTGTTCCTTTTTCAGATTAATTGCTGTTTTGTTTTTGGGTTTTTCTTTTTTGTTTTTTTGTTTTTTTTTTTGAAAGAAAAATAATGAAACTAGCCACATAATCTCTCTCTGCCTCCCACTCCCCCGTAATCTGCTGTCACTTAAATGTTATGATATTTCTATATGTGCATAATTCATGCAGGTTCACGTTGTTGTTACTGTATACAAAACTGTGTAGTCAAACAGGGGCAGAGCCTCTACAACAGTGTTCTCTCTCTTTTATTTTTTCTTTCTTCTTTCTTTTTTTTAATTTCAGTACAAAAAGGCTGAGAAGAAAAATTATATATGTATATACATATATGTATATATATATATATATATGTACTGTATATACATATATATATATATGTATATAAATTGTTTCAGGCAGCGTAAGAAGTGTGGAGAAACCAAAGCCAGTGGCATTTTTTGTTTGTGTTGTAAACTCAACTTTTATTTTAAAACATTCATTTATGGGTTTTTTTTTTGCAAACATTGAAACGACACAATAAAAAGAATTTGCTCAAATGTACAGTTGGTTTCACATTTCAATGACGAGTCGGACGCAGCTCAGTTGATGTATTTACTGAGGCTGCAGCAGTGTTTGGTCTCCCTGTGCGCACACACACACATTTACACGTTTACACCGCTTAAAAAGCACACGACTATTAGCTCACAACATGTTTATTTAGAATGCTGTAGTTTATTTTAAACCAAAGACATAAAAGAAAACTCTGTCTTTATATCTTTTATGTTTTTTTTTTGTTTGTTTGTTTGTTAAAAAAAAAAAAGAAGCCATTCTTTTTCATCATCTGTTGATCAGTTGTTTTTCTTGTTTTTTGTCACTATTATAATACGACAAAAAAAATGTTGGTACCTCAGAATTTGACCCCTGCAGAACCTCAGCCAAAGGGTGAAAGGTGAGGGGACTTACACCTGTACAGTCATGTGTACAAACACACCATTGCTTTATTTAAGTTGTACTCACAAGTGGAAAAAAAACAAGGGTTAATATGTTTTAAAAAAAAGTCAGTTTGTAGTATCAATGTAGCTTGTAAAAACCTGGAAATGAGGAGGTTTGGAACTAATGTTTTTCCTGGAATGGTGCTGGTGTGTGTGTGTGTGTGTGGGGTGGCTTTCAGCGGCAAAGCTGGCCTTTGTCGCCACTTTAAGACTAAGATGGTATTAAATTAAATCCACATCTCTGTAATCTCAAAGGGGGGGACTTGATTCTTGATTCAGCTGTATGTAGTGAACAAGCACACGTATGATGGGGATGGAATTTGAAAAGTCTCCTCTGCTGGAGGGGGAAAAAAAAGGCTATTTGTATTTTGCAGAGATTTCAGTAAAGTTACTGGCTTTCTTAGTTATCCCTGATGTGCCTCGGTGTGACTTCATTGTGTTTGACTTGTTTCTGCATGCATTTCAAAAAGAGAAAGAAAAGAACAAAAAAATTCTGCTGCGAAATTTTGAGCGGGCCTGCTGTTCTTGCTGCCGATGTCATCGGGTGCAGGACTTGTGCTGGTAAAGGAGTAACATTGGGTGGATTGAACCTTTAAAACTTGAAGTATTTAGACAATGTCATAGTTTAGTATGTTGTCCAAAATCGGTCAAAAAAGTCATAGTTTAGTATGT